>NW_017306968.1:742378-801418 GCF_000935625.1 Nanorana parkeri
CAAAATAGTGCTTGCAGCATTTTAATCGCACCGCACCCGAACGCACTGCAGGCACAATGTGCCTTGCGATCCTGTGCGGGCGATCGCATTGTGGCCGGAGGGCGGGGCTTTTGCTGTCACTCACTTCAATGGCCCACCACGCCCCCTCCAGCCCGGCAAAAAAAGTGAGCTGGCCGCAATGCGATGCAGTGCGTTCCGGCCGGAACGCACTGCAAGTGGTGTGAACAGGCCTTAAAACGGTACAAGGAGCAGCCATATTCTTGGTATAACCACTTCCAGCGAAGCACGTACATTTACATGAACCCGCGGGAAGTGGTTAAAAAAAACAAAAACACACATACACATAATGAAACACACATATCACACACTCATTAAAAACACACACACATAGCTTTATTAATAATGTAAAAAATCACACACACATTAAAAAAAACACACAATAAAAACACACACACAACTAATAACAATAGTTAATAAAAAAAAAATTCCCCCTCTCCCTGCTTACCTGTTTTGCAGGAAGGGTGGCTGCATTTCTGGGCTCCGTTGAGACACATGGGGATTATGGTAATGGTGGAGTGTAGGATCAGTGTGATCTGCATCTCAGGCTGATGCAGACCTACTCGCGGCGGCCATCTTTAAAAACGTAATGTGCAGTCAGTCACTGCAGTGGAGGCCGACTGGAGACAGGGGGACACCGGAGGCCCGCACAGAGAGAGCACCCCAGGTGAGGATCTCGAGTGTGCGGGCCCCGGCTTCCTCCGGTGCTGCGGGGGCCCGGCCGCCTCCACCTCCTGCCAGTCACCTGTACGGCCGTCGGCCGATACTCATGTAAGGTACCCGGCCGGCCCCCTAAGGCGGCGCCGGGCCCCTTACTTGCGCATCGGCCGTACCCCCCTGACGGCAGCCCTGGGGATAAGGTATGCCACCAGGTCCCCTCCTCTCTCATGCAGCTGTCGGGCTCTCAGTCCATGACAGGGTGCCCGACTTTTTAGAGGGGGTAACACCAAATTAACTGTCAGTCATTTTGGTGTGACTCTCTCTGATGGTGTCACCTGGTGCAGATTACCCCCACCCCCTTGTAGAATCACTGGGCACTTGAATGGATTTGTAAGATTTAACTCTGGAGTTTAGTGTCACTTTAAGACTCTGTTCAAACTGCTGCGCTCCAGTGACATTACATATGTTATTATTATGAATGGCACCCCAAGGCATCCTCTCAATGCACTTGCTTTGCCTTGTGCTGCATTGCTATAAATGCGGCATGCATGCAGGGATCTCAAGTCTCCCTGATGTTCAGGTAGTCTCCCTCTTTTAGATAGCGGCTCCCTGACGTCCGCGAGAGAGGCATTTTCTCCCTGAAAGGTTAACTCTGAGTAAACCTTTCTAGTAAGATATCAGTGGGTAAAGTTTCAGAGTGAGGCTTGCCTCCTGGGAGGAAGGTCAAGTGATCTCTAGAATAGCCTCAGAACTAGGCTTGTCTCTCAGAAGGAAGAAGCTACTTGCTGCACAGAGAGGGCGGACTAGACTACTAATGAGAGCAGGTACAGGCACTGCTGCAGGATTGAGAGAGTGCTGTTAACCCTTTGTGGATAATATAGAATCAATTATATGACCTGGTTGTCTAGTTATAGAGAATATTTATTTAATTTGCTGCCCATAGCAACTAGTCAACTGTGTATCAGGGACTTTACTCCTCAGTGTTTTTTTTAAAAGGTCTTGGGCTGTCTAATAAATTGTGACCTTTACACTGACAGATAGTTGAACATCAATTCACAAATCTGATATATATATTATTATCATTATTATTTCTTTTATATTCTGACGGCCGCTGTAAAAAAAATAAGAAAGGGCACCTCCCTGAAATGAGACGGGAACCTCCCTGAAATAAGGTTTTGCAGGTTGGGATGTCTGTGCATGTGATGTTACACAGTTGTAAAAATATGACACAATGCATAGCCACAGTTCATATCCATGTTACTAAATGAGAATTTACATAGTTAATTTTCCTTAAGCCATTTGTTAAGTGCCATTAGTAGCTGGTTATTATACTGCCATCTTGTGGGCATTTTGTTTTTTGCGCCATGTTTTTCTGAATTCCCTCCCCTTGTGTGTAATGACCCACCCTTCTTCTCCGACTAGTCGTGTGTCATAGCTGCCTATAGCAGGACCACATGTACATGCTAGCTTGGAAACAGTGGCGTAACAATCACCATGGCGACCCAGGCGGCCGCTATGGGGCCCGTGGCACGGACATCTCCCTGATGCCATGCGGGCCGCCTGGGTCACTATGGCATCTTGCTCCGACAGCCAGGCTGCTGGCTGTCACTGGCGGCTGTGAGGAGGAACGCTCCGTTCCTTCTCACAGCCGCTGCTGAGTTGGTGACAACCAGCAGCTTCGCAGGAGGTGGGTGGGCCCGTCATCGGCAGTGATCGAGGAGGCGGGACCTGGCGATCGAGGGGGCAGGGCCCAGCGATTGAGGGGAGGGACTCGCGATTGAGGAGGCGGGGCCCAGTGACGGAGGAGTCGATCGTGGAGGAGAAGGAGGCGGACAGAGGATCAGGGCTGACAGGTAAGAGGGCTTGACCGCCCGCCTGAGACCCTGCAGAGCCTACCATAGAGAGTCTATGGTGGGCTCTGCAGGGTCACCCTTAGGTGTGCTGTTTGGGTTATCAGGTTGGCGTAACTAGAAATCACAGGGCCCCATACAAAATTTTGCTATGGGGCCCTGTGATTTCTAGTTACGCCCCTGCTTGGAAACATTATTATCCTTGACCTTCACATACAGTCTATTCATTCATCTGCTGTATCCTGTTTTCTGCTGTAACCTGCTGCAAACAATAAAGCTCTTCGTGGATGAGCAGGTATTTGGTGAGTCCAGCTATCTGATAAGGATTGTCCGCAGTGAATGTATTTGCTTATACAGGCCAGGCATAGAGGTCTCAGCAAGAGATAAATCGCTAATACAACAATCAGAGACAGAATAATGCCCCTTTTTTGGGGCATTGGAAAGCCCATTCAAATGCATTGGCTGTCCTAATTCAATGCATGTTATTGTGCGGCATAACGCATGGCAGTGTGCATTTGCTAACGCAGATTGGCAGTGTAAAACCAGTCAAATTTTTAGTGGAAGATTATATTTAGAGTGCATCTAAACCCACAAACAAAATGTAATATATTGAAACTTATCGCTCAAATGTGGTAGCTGCATTTGTTTTATTTTTTTCACCCTGTTTTGCCTTTTTTCTCTCCGGTGATCCTGCCTGCAGTGACAAAACTCACCCTCTGTACTGTATCCATGATTACTCCTGATTTGGATTACAGAACATCTCTCTCTCTATCTCTATTTTTTTTGTACTTATCTAATAGATATAACAAGAGAACCAAAGGGGCCAGGTATAAGAAGTTTATTGTTAGGGTTTACATACACTTTACGGAATCTGTTTATAAAAATTTTGTATAGCTTAGTCATCCAGCAAGACTTCATGTGAAGTTGTTTTGTGCGAGTTAACCAGCTGCTGTGAAAATGAATAAATAAATTCTGTTCTGGTCGAATGTTCTATAATAGGTTAATTCATACAGAAGAGAGTGAAAGGGAAAAATACCACAGCATGGCCACTAGATGGAGCTGAGGATCATAAAAAAATAAAACATGTTAGTAAGGGGATAAGGACATTTAGGGTCCATTTACACCAGATACATTGTGATGTGTCTTTCAGTGCATTCCCAACGCCCAACAATAGAAACTTAAAAATACATGAAAATCAATGAGGCCAGTTCACACCAGGGTGTTGAGTTGCACACTGAAAAAACAAACGTGCAACAACGCGCACAGACGCAACGCAACATGCAAAAATAAAAAAGTTGCTATGAAAATATAAAACCAAAAGCTAAATAGAAAGGATAAAAAACGCATTTCAGCATATTGCAACGCAGCTCAGCATGTGTAAAAACGCACACCAGCGCATGCTGGGAACGTAGTGCATCGCAACATGCTGAAGTGCCTTATCACATGCACTATGGTGTAAATTGACCCTTATGATATCTTCCCAGTGCATGCATGCACTGGTATCTTGCTATATGCCAGATCAGTGTTGGTTACAAGTACCACCAGTTTCCTAATCTGTAAACTGGCGGTAATTCTAGTTGAATCTGGCGCAGCCCTACCAATAAATTCTTAAAGTGGTGCAATTAGGTACTACCCTAATCTTTTGCAAGTGTCAGTAAAGCTACTGAATCTAGCAACAGGGCAAATAACTTTTAAAAGGTCCACACCGCCAGAAAAGTGGCGCAAAGCCTTTATTGAATTCCCCCCAATATCTCCTACCCTTGTATGATAATAATAAAAATATAAAGTAAATATATTTCTTCAACAATATCTAGGGGCACTTTATAAAAACCCAGCATCATATATAAAGGATTCTGTAGAACAGAGTTAAGGGGTATAAATTTTTATAAAGTCAGGCTTGCTTAAAGAGTTAACAACGGAATCACTTCTGTGGCTCAACAGAAATGTATTATCTATTTAAAAGGATTACTTTTGCTTGGGGAATATGAGGTTGGTAATGGACATAGGCTGATTACCATTGTCAGTAACAGAAAAAAACGAAGAATGACTCAGCCGAGCAATTCCTCAGCTTTGTACAGAGATGCACCAAAAACACTGTGTATTGGGTTCAAACACTGGTAGGAAGACATTCCTACCAGTGTGTAGGAATAGGAAAGTGGCCCCACCTAAAGCATATGTGTATAATGTCTTATGCATCTCCTTTATGTGCAGAGAAAAATGAAGCCAATCAAGACTAATGGCGAGAAGACCTGATAATTGTAGTCTTCACAGACCTGTACAGTATTTTATATATAACAGTGCTAATACTAAGTACAGATTATTTCAGCGTAAGAAGCAGCAGTGGTTTAAATTATTCTTCCCTGATAGTCCGCATGTCCTGTGTCATTCCTAAAACAATTTTAGATGATTTTCACATAAAATTAGTTTTCTCAGACAAATGGACCCACGGGACTCGACACATTACATAATGCTCATGTCACAGACTGCACATTTTTTTTTTCCTTTTTTTTTCTGTATCGCAGAACAGGACTCAACAAAGTCTTACTTATCTATCTGCAGCTACAGGTGCTCCATTTCCAATGGACTTATATAACAAGCTCACAAAACAAACAGAAAGTGCTCTACCGCCTTCCTCCAGTGCAGTTCCATGGAACACCAGTGCACAACCAAGGCTTGGACCAGCCCTTCATCACCAACAGTAGAAAAAAAGTGTTTGCACACAGTTCTGTATCATTTTTATTTGTTCAAGCCATAAAACCAGACACAGCAGTTCTGCTAAATGTGTTTCAGCCAAAAGAACCCTTAATTAAAACTTGATTAAGGCCTTTTTTGGCTGAAATGCCAACCATATTTTAGTTTACTGTAGTCAGTTTAAAGGAAAGTTTAAAGGAAAAGTTTAAAGGAAAAGTTTAAAGGAAACCTGTACTGAGACAATATGGAGGCGGCCATTGCTGGCCTATCCTTTTGAAAATGCTTGTTTACTTGCTGTCATATTGATTCAATGGCTTCAAGACAGCAAATGTTCTGATGTTATCTATGACCTCATTGCTACATCCTTGTTCCATGAAAGTGAACCACATTAAAACCAGGGATAGATAGGCAACTAACACTTTTAAAAGCGGGTCAGCGTTGGTGGCCCCCATAACTCTTGCTACAGATTTCATTTAAGGGTCAGTCCATCCAACACATGAATTTCAGTTATAAATGGAGTCTGGTGAACCGAATCAGCCACTGGTTTATTGTTCTTTTCTTGCTGATTCCAGGGCTGGTATGTCCCTGCTGTAGCCACCGATCAATCACAGCTACCAAGGAGTAATATTTTGCCTACTGTAGTAGAAAGAGCCAACATAGTCAATAAAATGCAAGGACAATAATTGGAGCCAGGGTTGGTCATAGGACCAAAAGGGGATTGTTCACATGGTCTTTTGACAGTAAGGATTAGAGTTCAGATTAACTGATTCTGGTCACGTGACCAAAGTTTAAAAGACTGCTTGAGGCCTGGAGCAGCATTTTCAACAAGAAGATATTTCAATCTGTCTAGTACTCTCTTTTTTTATTTATTTCAGCAAAACTGTCCCCGGAATACTATGTAACACCGCCATAACTTTACAGAAATATTTTTCAACAGTTTCAAAATTTGTGAGTATCGAACAGTAATGCAACAGGTCGTCTGCACTATTACAGGGCATTGATTTCAATCAAACAGAGCCCCCATGAGTGCTATCTATGAACATGAAACAAAGATGTCTCGAGATTACTAATGTAATCTAGATGAAAACCTGTGCTGTTGGGCAACATCTATCTATTATACATCTCCTCTCGGGTGAGTTCAGATGCGTACCTTTTCTTTTTTAAATAAGAGTGTCACATTTTTTTCAAACTTATTTGAAAATACTTTAATATTCCAGCATTCAGTTAGGTAAACTATTTGAATTATGTGGAAAGAAGATAATATATACATCATAGCACAGTATTTCTCATACTCCTAGGAAATTCTGTTGAAAAGCACCATGGTCCTGTCCCTAGATCTCAGTTTTGCAAACTGCTGATGGAGCAGTTATAGAGCGATAAAGTTCTAAGCCACGCTTCTCACAGTGTTGCAACCAAGGTACTGTAATGAGGTAATTCTCGTAGTGGCACCATGTGGTGTAATGATAAACTGTAAAGAAGTCTCGAGTACTCCACTAAAAGCGAAATAGCTAGCTTGGATTTATTTACAGAGCATCACATGAGTTATCAAGCCAACATTTCAGGACCAGGTAAGGTCCCTTCCTCTCAGCAACACAATCAAAATTTGTACAAATGCATGCCAGCTTTCTATACAGAATTCCCCCTTGGTGTGTCACAATTTCCGACAAAAAAGTAGGAAATCATGCAGTATTGCCTATGCAATGTGAACCTATGGGCCTGGTGTGTATATTCACATAATGGTCACCTATCTGTTCATCCGACATGGACTCAAAGATACCACATCACCTTCTCCACAATCTGGAATTGACAGTAGTATCTTCTGTTGCCTTGGCAACCAAGGGGAAGTATATAGCTCCTCCCTGCTACTGCCCTCAGGTTGGGTCATGGTATTGGGAGCTTGGGCATTTGCACATGCACTGCTACATCAGTGGCTACACAGCCTTCAGTGTTAGGTTGCCAAACATCGGGCTGGATACTGGGGAGATGTGTGCCTATCACACGCAATCTGCTGCTGGGCATGCACAAAGCAATCTCATGGGTACAAAAGTACGTAAATCTTCACAGAAACAGAAGGGGTTGTGTTCAAAAGGGAGGAGTTCATAAAAAAAGGGGGTACATTAAATAAAGGGGCTGCAGGACAAGTTGCTAACTAAATAAATACACAATCATGCCAATAATTTATGCCCAAATGAACATACTATGCTCATGCACAGGACCTAAACAGCATATACCAATATCTGATCAGGACATTATAAAAGTGTCACCTGTAGTAAAGGTAGAAGCATACAGGAATAAATTCCATGAATGAGGGCATAAGCGCAGAAGGAGGATGTAATGCATTAAAGAATAGCATTGGCACCTAATCTAGATGTGGGTAAAACGGTCATCTGTCTGATAAGAAACAAGAGCAGGATAGAATGGTGTTTAGCCTCTGTGGCTGACAATGTCTAATGTGTATATCCAGAATGCCTCATTCCTGAGAAGAAAGTGGTCACAGTTGTACTTGTTCAATGACCATGGCCCTAAGTTCATGAACTCAGTCACAGCGATTGGCAAAATAGATGGCCAACGGTTTATTGATGACAAGACCTTTGCCTTGTCTCTCCAGTTGTATGGCTAATTTGATGTTGCTCCAGTATTTCTAGTATCTCTTTTCGAACGGGCTCATCATTTTCTCTATGTACAGTAAGCCAATGACATTTCAGTATAGATACACAATAGTCAATGTTGCAAAGAAAGTAATCTTTGATAGGGTACTTTTTGCCATTGTGTGGATGGGAGGACTATCTTGTGATCAGAGCATTGCAGATATACTGTAGCTACTGAAACACTTGTAACAACCATTTGAAGTTTCATACTTCTCCCTTGGGTCCGTCTGCAGATCCCTCATCGCCAAGTAGGAAGATGTGTAAGGGACATACACATCTCCCCGCCCAACTCTTAGCAACCTGAGACACTCTGGCCAGTGTCCCACACAGCTCCTGGCAACCAGAGAAGCCACTGGTTGCCAGAGCGGGGCCAGACACTGGTCAGAGCATCCCAGGTTGCTAAGGGCCCGGACATGCAGAGCCTGCAGAGGGACGCATTATTTTCCTGTATGGTGGCGCTGCCTCCTCTACCCCGCTCCCGCTGACATAACCACCCCGCTCACCTACCTCAGGTTTCAAAAAGTCTAGGGACACCACCTCTCCTGATAAATGGGTTTTATTTGCATTGGTCTCTGTTTTAATCTAGGTGCCAGTGCTCTTGTCCTAGCCTGCTGTTGTGTATGATCTAGGACCTTACTGCGGTAGCCCCTTTCCTGGAATTTTTGGTACACGAGGAACCAGCAGCGATATGCTTTAAGGAACTGTAGAGCTCAGGATTATAAACTGTTGGTGGACATTTCAGCTGCTGGCACTACATTAAAGCTGACTACAAAACACCAATAATTGCAGTTATTTATTCATTACAAAATCTTGACATGCCTTTTAAATCCACCTTGTACAGCCATTACCTATACCTGGCAAAGGAAGATGTAACACTAGGAGCCAATTTGGCTATGCTGCATGCATATTACGATGACAGGAGGAGAGAGCAGAATAGGCAAACGGATAAATTATCATTGTGCTGCTACTCCTTCATTATCAAATCAACAGGTTGACGATGAAGTTGTACTGCTGTGTTGGAGGTACAGAACCTAGTTGTGCTATCTGGAAGGGCTGCCTGGATCATAGGCACAGTATTGAACATCATTTGATCGGTAAAAAAGCTCATATATATGTATTTTTAACTTTAAACTTAGCTGCTTGCCTGGAGTTAATGTTTAAAGCCATATAAAATTATAGTCTCTTTTTTACAATATATTTGAGGCAGGACAGTTACTAGGGAGTATCAAATCTCTTTTGCTGAACTATGTAGAAATATACTTTGAAATATCAGTTAAATTCATAAAAAGAAACTGCCATGTTTTCAGCACACACTGCTTTACCTTAAAGATGTTGATGCTTCTCACACTTTTCGCATGTTTGCTAGCTATATTCTTACTATCATATTTCACATCACGATTTGTACATCAGCAAAAGCTCATAGCTATCTTTGTGTCACATATATATGTTACAACGCTCAGAGAAGGCTCCTGTTAGTGCATGCTGCTGCCATACTTTAATCATCCAGGTAAAGGGTTAGTTGTGTCTAGAATGTCACTGTGTATAATGATGCCTGGATGCACGCCAAGAACTGTCACTGAATATTAGCCTAGGCTGACAGATAACAGCAATCCTATTAAATTATCTTTCAGAGGAATATCAATTTATGAATGTATAGTGGTTTTCTTTGTTTATTTATTATGATCAAGATTTAAAAAAAAACATGTACAGACTAGTAAATATGGAATATGGTATATAAATGTATGCATTGCTCTAACCATCCAGCAGATGGAGCTCTAGTCTCCTTTTCACAAGCTCAGCTTTTCCATCTTTTATCTATGCTGAGAAAAGTACAGAAATAGAAGGAAAAATCACAGTTGTGGCTCATTCCTTATTCAACAGTTACAGAGTTTAAAAGGAAACAATTCCTAAGAGAAACAAAAAGGCTGCCATTGTTGGCTTACTGTTCAGCTATTGTTGCTCAGCTGGCATGCTAACCCCCTGGATTTAGTACTATGAGTCACTGACCTGGAACAAGAATGCAGATTAGGATATTTGACTTTTCTCTGACTTTCCTCATTTGCATGCTTGTTCCAGGTAGCCAGAAGACCAACAAAACAGGCAAGTCAGGCATCTAGCATTTTAGAATGAGGGCGGTAATAGCATCCCACATATTTCATTCAGGAAAATTTACCTTAATCAGACCAAGATAGTTGGAAAGAAAGTTTTGTTTGCTGAGCTGTCTGCATAGCTGACCCATAGTGCTCTGAGAATCCTTGTCATGCATTAAAGTTGTTCCCTAAAACATTGACAAGGCAATCCTGCCCCATCCTTTAAGGTTAATTGATTGTTTAACCTGGGGGATAGGAATAAAAACAATAATTACCTTATTACTCGCTCCTTTGGCAGCTTGCACCCTCCTGCACTGTCTGACTTTACCAGCATGTGGGCAGACCCTCTATATCCTCATGTACAATGCAGGACCGCTGGACCAGCATTGTACATGATGATGTCAGAGAGGCCACGACCGGAAGAGGAGCAGTTTTGTGGGACTGGTCTTATAATGGGAATATCTGTGGGTTGCAGGGTTGCACAGATACCAAGTACAGTACTCGGTACATGTACGAGTACATGTACCGATACTTTTGAGCTCCAAGACTACACTAGAGAAAAATTCAAAAATTAGGAGGCAGCTGTCATATGTAAGGAGCACACGGAGCTCCTGGGATTTGTACATCTCTGTTTTAATGTACGATTTTGATTTTATAAATATAAATAAAGGGATGCACAGATACCAGTTTTGCGAGTACGAGTACTGGTACTTGCCGAGTACTTACAAGTACGAGTTCTGATACATTTTTGTTTATTGTCATGTGACAGTTTTTTTACAACAATACAGACTAATGATTTCAGGACAGTAGTGGAGCGCCAGAGCCCGGTCCCAGCTGCAACCGCTGCAACCCTGGTAATTCTCATGAAAATGCACTGGTACTCGAAAAGTATCTGTGCATCCCTAATAAGGAGTATTGCTGCTTATCACAATAAAAATCAAATAATGACAGGCTGTGCTGTTAATCATACACCTCAGTTAATGCCAAAGAACATATATCACCACATTTGTTTTAACGTGCAAAAAAAAAAGATCAATAAACAAATCATAAAACACAGTGAGGGAAATGTACCAAAACTGGAGCAGACACAATCTGGAGCAGCTGTGTATGGGAACCAATCAGCTTCTCTCTTTCATTTTCAAATCTTAACTCAACAAACTGAAGAGAGAAGCTGATTGGTTGCCATGGGCAACTGCTCCATCTTTTGTCTGCTCCAGTTTTGATAAATTCCCCTCAGTGTGTAATATATATTCATTTCTCACATCTTCCAAACAATATACTAAAATTGTCCACCACTATTACTCCTAGACAAAATAAGCATTTAACCCTCGCAGTGCTTGTCAAATTTTATAGCTCACTAGAGTTTAGCGTTTATTTGTAAAACAAAGATTATGTATACAATAGATATAAAACAACAGCTTAAAAACATACAAAAATACATAAAATACATAAAAAACAATTGACCCAAAACCATTATAGCCAGCTGCCACTGCTGACTTGCTTTTGGAGGGACACACTGCATGCCTGAATTACTAAATATTGAATCAGGGATAAGGATGACAGCCCAGAACCTTTGCTTTCCTCTCACATTTCTACCCTGACAGGTTCTCTTCAAGTTTAGCACTGAAAGGCATGTTTAATTTCAAAGAGATACCATGCGTCCTCAGGTACAAAGTGACATGTTTGCAGCACGGAGCAGAATTAAAGAAATCCACAGCTGAAATTACACAGAACACATCCATTTCCCGTTCTCACTCTCTCTATAAATTGTTTGTGGCATAAATCCCTACAAAGCTTTATTTATTCCTACTTTCAAATACTTTCAGGGTCATGTGTCAGAAATAAACAATGTGCTTTGTCATTAATTACTTCCATATGCTTGGAGATATCCTTTAAAACATGAAGAAAAACACAAAAATAATTTTCTCCATGTATCTAAACGCACACAAAGGTCCGATATCAAGTAAAAGCATGAAAAACAAACGCATATTAACATTATACTGGATGTAGTAAGCAGAATAAGTATTCTTAGGGGAAAGTGCCCATAACACCCAGAGATTAGATTTTAGGGGTTCTGCTCTATTTTACCCTTAAAAGTACAAATCTGATGACTTGCTACATGTTAGAAAAAGTCACCGATGGGCACACTATCCTAATAAAGCCATATGAGGGGGCATTGATCACAACAGGAACAGACGGGCAAATTACTCAAAACCGGAGCAGATAAAATCTGGAGCAGTTGTCCATGACAACCAATTCGCTTATTTCTTCAGTTTTTTCAGTAAAGGTTTCAAAATGAAAGAGAGAAGCTGATTGGTTGTTATGGATGTCTGCTCCAGTTTTAATAAATTCCCCCTCACAGAATCTGGAGCAGTTGCCCTTGGCAACTACTAGGCTTCTATCTTTCATTTTAAAATCTTAACTGAGCAAACTGAAGATAGAAGCTGATTAGTTGCCACTGGCAACTGCTCCAGATTCTGTCTGCTCCAGTTTTGATTAATTCCCCCGTTATTTGCTTTAGTTGTAAAAGTGATGCAAGAAGTTGTGCAGCAACCTATGGCAACCAATCAAAAATCAAATGTCAGTATTAAACTAATAAAAGCTAATATGCAATGGGTATGATTTATACAACTACACTTTTTTTTCCAACATTCCCAATATCCATTATAACCCAAACAGGCTTATAAACCAAAGCAATTTGCACATGCAGTAACCCACGGCAACCAATTGGAACTCAATTTTAATTCTTCTGACCATTCTATAATCATGAAAACAGAAAGGGTGATTGATTGCTGTGATTAGCACACTTTGAACATATTTCTCTTTGTCTTGGCTTGTTAAAAAAAACAAGAAACAAACAACAAATGAAAGAACATGCTAACAAAGAAAATTAAGTCAGTAACTTGCTCACTGAACAACTGCAAAGTCACAGTCACTCACCTCTTTAATAAGTTGCTTTGTCTGGAAAGGTTGAATGTTCCTTGTGCATCCAGTGAATGTTCTTCATGAGATGACATGTGAATATGACAGCTGGAGATTTAAATGAATAAAAGTGAAATCTGAAAACGAAGTGATATCAGAGAAACGTAAGACTCTTGCAATGCATGTGCTTCAATTCCTGTGTTATCATGTCTGGTCCATCTTTCTCCTCTCCAGTTCTTTGTGTGTGCGAGTGAATGATGAAGCCAGCTCTGAGCCTCAGTGTGTTCTCCCTCCCTCTTTGTAACATAGCTCCTTCATGACAACTATTGAACCTTTCGCTAATAGAGGAGCCATCCTTGTGTACTGAGCTGTGGGGGTACCCACCACCATGCTCGGATACTCTTACATTAAGTCGAGAGCAGCCCACTCTCTGCTTACCAATCCTAAATTACATATCATTTAACATCACAACTCCTTGTTTTCCCTTATTAGGCTTAATGAAGTGCTTTGCAAAGGCTTTTCCCGGAAAGCAGTCTTCAATCACAAGTCCCTGAATCTGGACATAGACAGAGCGCTGTTTTCATAAATATGCACGCACTGATTGTCCCCGGCGTATGTTTTTGTCATGGCAGATGGAGGGGACACGCCAGCCAGAGAGCTCTGGTTTATTTTAAGGAAAATTATTATGAGTAGCTAAAATCACCCAGAAGGGTAACTACTATTATACTCCAAAGTAGTTTAAAGCGTATTTCCACTTTTGCAGCCAAAGTGGGTAAACACCTTCTATTTTATATTTGTTACATGTTCCCAATCACATGGCATAAGCTAAAAATAAAAATGCAGTAATGCAGTAAAGTACTGTATACAGTTCCTCGCTTAACGACCAATTCGTTTAACGACCTGGTCGTCGTAGGAGCGGAACTCGGTCGTTATGTGAGGAATACCTGTACTTGGGTTAGGGTTTCTTGGCTATATAAAGTAACACTAAACTCAGGAGTTAAATCTTGCATTCAAGTACACTAACTAGTATCTTAATGTATCTTATTTGTGCATCACTCGGCTGTAGATCCTCAAATCATCTCTGAATTGGTGCTGACACCACTATCTTTCCTTCTGGAGGGTGACTACTTTTGTTCCCCATGGTCCCTACATGTGGTATAAAGCAACCACCACTCCAAACTTGCTCCTGTGATGAACTACGATACAATACACTCAATACAAATTAGTCAACTAAATGTGAGATTGTAGTACAAGGTAGGACAGTGTCAGCACCAATTCAGAGATGCTTTGAGGATCTGCAGATGCACAAATAAGATACATTTTTGTTAATATTTAAGGTACTTGAATGCATTGTTAAAGTTACATTAAAGTCAAAGTCCCCCCCTTTCCCAATCCTGCTGTAAGGACTTACCTTAAATGATGTTTCTTAATCCGATCATCTTCTTCTTTACTGTCCTTTTCAGCTGTCCCTCCAGCGCTGGTGCAGGTCTCCGATCCAGCGGTGACTCCTCTGTCCTCTGTCCGGGTGCACGCTGCTCCATAGACTTACCTTGTGTCTCTCCCCGTCCCCCGGACGAACATCTGAAGTGCACATGCGCCCGCCTTTGTGGCCGCCCGAGACTCTTCAGATGTTCGGACGGGAGCGCACGGTGAAGACACAAGGTAAGTTTAATGCCTTTTCTTTTTTAATGTTTGCTAGCAGTAGATATATGCAAAAACATGCAAGGGTTTAATAACCCTTTAAGATTTAACTCCATTTAAGGGTTAAAGTTTCTACTTGGTTTCTCTTCTTAGTAATGTTAGGAGGGGCTGTGAGTGGTTAAAACAATACAACCCTGGCTTCAACCCTGCATTCAAATGTTAATGAAAAAAACACAATCCTCAAATTTCAGTCGTAAGTCTTTCTATAAGGACAGATCACTGCGAAGGTGCTCAGAAAAACCCGGAATCAGCCATGTTTCCTCCTGCAACAAAACAAGGTAAGAAATATTCTTTGAAAATGATTTGTCTCTATGACGTGTGAATAGGAACACAAAACAAACATATAGAGGGGGGTTTTTTTTATTTGATTGCAAAAGTGGAAATATACTTTAAGTCTATTGCATTAGCGTGGTTGTAGCCATAAACCCAAGGACCTTTTAGGATGGCCTCACCATTTAAAGTGACCATAAGTGGGAAGATCTGTCACCGGGAACGACAGCTGGATAAGATCTCCTGTCCACGCTTGAATAAATTATGACAGTACCCATCACCACCTTATGTTATGAAATGGGTGATGCTCTTTGGCAGAGCACACATGGTGAACATCTTGTCCTTTTTTTATGAAGAGAATAGAGCAAGCGGTGAATGGTTTCAGATACTTTGCAGTATTTAACAAAACCTCTACATGCGTTAGTAAGTAAGCACCGTCCTTACAAGTTTCACGAGGAAAGCTTAAATCTGCCTTATTGTTTATAAATATAGAAGTGTGTTGCCTTTCTATTTTATCTGTTTTGGAGCATACCTAAATGATATCAGTGGCAAGCATGATACTAAACTGCTGTATACATTAAAGGGCATCTATGGTCAAAACAAAAAATAAGTATGTTTTTATATATTGAATTTCCATAAGTTCTATCACATTCCTAATAACCATATTGGTCTAGAAGTTTGTAAATTTACTTATTGAAGATGCCCATAGGATGTACTTCCTCAATGCACTGACAATTTCGCTCAGCCCTGTGAATATGTGCTTTCACAGAGCCTGCCTTCTAAACTACAAACCTCTGAACCTCAACCTCTGAACAATGTAACAGTATCCTTGCTTGCTGAAAGCAATGCATTATGGGATATGTAGTGTTGAGAAATGGAGATTGCGTCACATCAAGCAGCAGAGAAAGAGATACAAAGCACACTGGGAATCCAGGAAGTTGATCAAAGCGATGGGCAGACAGAAGACAGCACTCACTACATAAAAGGGATTTTTTTTAAAGTAAGCTTTGATTGCATTATCATAAACAATTCTAGTATGTATCCCTAATACAATGCTGATGTTATAACAGGAGAGTACATGTAAGGACTACTTAAAAGTATATTTTTATCTGTTTTTTTTTGTTTGTGTTTCGCTTTCTGGGTCATGTTGTAGAACTTCATTCTCTGTCACAGAGGCACAACAGGAAGTGAGAGGAAATCTCCCCAAGGATAATGGGAAATTCTCTCTTTATATAGTTGTCACCAGAACAGGTACCCTTGTTGAAAGATTCCCTCTCTCTATTCCTGTTCCAGTGACAGTCGAAACGTTTGGATTTCTCATCATGTTCTGTTCCTGTGACAATAGTCACCAGGACAAATAGTGGGGACAGAGACAGCTATACAACCTGACAAAGATTGTACACCTAAGTGCCCTACCTAAAAGTAAAAAAAAAAAGGTTGTGGCTAAAATTAAACTTGTAGATGAGCATTTACAACCCACCAGACAGCCCAACCAATTTATGCTGGTTCTACATCTGCTTTAACTCACAGTTCAGTATCAATGCCTGAAGAGTTCACTGAACCCCACGAAGTAATACTGAGTATAAGGATGCTGAAGAGAAGCTGATGCAGAAAAACAAGACCTACTTTCTTTATGGAGTCGTATGGTCATCACTGCAATCCCAAGTGCAACCATATCTGCAGAGGTGTCAGATAAGTGTGATGCTGGACGGCCTCATACCGTAGAAACTGTCTTTTGTTTTGCATCAGCTCAGACGCTCTTTCTTTCTTAGCCACTGAAGGACAGTACAATTTTCCATTTCCAAAGCCTTTAGCATCCTGACAGCAGGATTTGGCAGCTTTATGAGAATATGTTACCAGCATTGAGTAGAAGAAAGCCTCTTGGCCTGGCTGATAGAAACACAGTGCGCTGCAGGGGACTCTAAAGATTGTCAGATGCTAAAGAGTCTGGTGGAGGTAATAGCACTTGCAGAGAGCAGAGTGAAGGGCAGTAATGAGTAGACCTGGGTCCAAAGTTTGCACTGAGGCATAGGCCTCTAGTAATGCTGCTGTCTAAGGATAGCCCTAAATTAACAGATCTCCCATTAAGGACAGGGGTCTTTGATAAGTTTGCCTGTCCTTGTTCTCCTTCCACACAGCCAGGACCCACTATGGTCTTTCTTCCTGTATTGTCTGTAGAAGGTATGGAGCACAAATTAACTTTAAGCAACCCCCCCTTAAGGGGTGCCTCCTGCCCCTTATCATTCAGCTGTCTAATTAGCTTGTAGAGACTCTAGCCTGTAAATGTTGAAAAACGGTGCAGGGTGTAACATTAGCTGGAAGAAAAACTTGTGTAAAAAGTGTATTTGCACTTCTGCAGCCAATTTGGGGAAAAACTATTTTATATTTGTTAAAGGGCCCCATTTACATAGCATAAGCTAAAATATTTAAAAAAAATGCTTCTTGCAGTTTAAATTGCTTTTACTTGGGTTAGGGTTTAAAAGGGTTCACATTTCTTCTTGCTTTTCTTTATTTGAAATGTTAGGAGGGGCTGTGAGGGGTGAGGGGTCCGAGGTGGCTTGTCCACTGTATGTTAATGAAGCTTATCAGATACACAATCCTCAAATTGTAGTCCTCAGACTTTCCATTGGGACAGATCAGTGCGAAAGTGCTGAGAAAAAACTGGAATCAGCCATATTGCCTGCTGTAACAAATCATCTAAAAAGGTAAGAAATATTTTTTTACAGTTATTTTTCAGTATGCTGTGTGAATGGGAACACATAAAAAACATATGGAGGGGTTTTCCCAAATTTGAAAGCAAAAGCAGAAATAGACTTAAATCTAGTGGAGTATAGGTTACCGCCTGGGCCTAGGAATCAAGCGGCTCCACAGGACATAGAGACTGGTCTGCAGACTAAAACAGGGAATTAAGCACTGCTCTAAACTTAAAAATGTTTAAGACCAAGTCAAGTGTCCTTTAAACTGCTGAAGAAAATGCAGCCTTACCTCTCAGGTATTGCTGCATTCCCTGTATAGCACAAGATTGGTACTGATCCTATTATGAATCATGCTCTCTGAATGTGAGACAAAGCAAGGAACTCACAGGGGGTGTGTTTAGAAAAACTTCTTCCACATCAAATCCAGGTAAGAATAAGTGTTACCAGTGGTGTAACAATCGTCATAGCGGCCGCTATGGGGCACAGGCACAGGGGGGCCCGGCCACGTCATTCCTCTGATGCCGTGTGGGCTGCCTGGGTCACTATGGCATATCAGGGTGCTGGCTGTCACTGGGGGCTGTGAAGAGGGACGCGCCACAGTTAGATCACTGACAAACTGTCAGTGATGTGTGCAGTGGAGGGTTCTTCCTCTCAGCCACTGCTGAGCTGTGTCTGTGACAGCCAGCAGCTGCTGCAGAAGAGGCTGGACCCCGGTGTTCGCAGTGAAGGAGGAGGCGGGGTCGGCACGGCGACCTAAGAGCAGGAGGGGCCAGTGATGTAAGAGGAGGCGTGGCCCTTCGATAGAAGAGGAGACAGGGCCTGACGATGGAAGAGGAGGCGGGGCCTGGGGACGGAAGAGGAGGCGGGGCCCGGCAACCACGGAGGTGGACAGCGCTGACAGGTAAGAGGTGTACAGCCCACCTGAGACCCTGCAGAGCCCACCATAGAGACTCTATGGTGGGCTCTGCAGGGTCACTCTCAGGTGGGCTGTTTAGTATATCAGGTGGGCTCTGCAAGGGGCATAACTAGAAATCACAGGGCCCCATACAAAATTTTGCTATGGGGCCCTGTAATTTCTAGTTACGCCCCTGAGTGTTAACAGAACATATTACAGTAGGTGTGTTAAACAATACCTGTTTCACATCACACACAGGTAATAACAGGGGTTCCCAAAATATCACATTCCATCTAAATGGGGTGGGTTGGACTGAGGGCCTAAAGTTACACTGACTAGAGCGTATCTTAAAATTAAACTGAGCTCTAATTGCAGCCTTTGATAAAGACAATTTCATATCATAGCTCCTTGTTTCTTCAAAGGAGTTAATAAGGCTTTTGGCTAGGGTGAATAATTACATGCACCACCAAATGTTCCCTCAGCAGAGCTGTAATCGTTTTCTAAACACTGTAGCAGGTATACTTATATATAATTTACCCTGCGATTATACAATACATACCCTGCAGTCTCCTTGTGCACAATGCTATTTTCCTGCTGTTTTACAGCATATGCAACAATACTCAACAAAATTATACAGTTATCAGAATAATGTGTGTACTTAGCATAATTATACAGGATTTCATATAAGTGTATGTAATGACTATTTCTTGGTTGTAATATATTGTAAATATAAGATATACTTATATCATGCAGATCTATACATGTACACAGAAGTAAGCATTTGTATTAATAGTATTAAAATGTTGACCATTTATATATACACAAGAAAAATGCATTTTTGCATTGTGTATTATTATTAAAATATTTTTCTTTGATATAGCCCCTGCAATATTCTTGTTTTCACACACTGGCGCTTTAATCGCTACAAATGGTAAAGAGGATGTATGTCACTACAGGGGTTAAAATTAGTTTTGGGTGCATTCCTTGTTTTTGAAGTAAATCTGATCATAAACCAATTGCATTGATTTTTTCATAATATACTGATTTTACCTTTCTTCATAACTTTGTGTATCACAGCACCACTAATCTCCGCCAGGCTATTTGCAGCCACTTTGTGTCTACATCCATGTCCTCCAGCATCAGCTTCACATCATTGCTCTTGGCTGGCATCCTTATAGTGACAACATCGAGCCAGTCAACTTTTAGTCTCTACCTGTGACACATTGCACAGGGTGATAACACAAGAGAACAATCGGGAGACAGTTGTCACTCTACTAGACGTGACTGAACAAAGACATCATTGCCCTAGACTGGCTTCCTAATAGTGACAACAGTGAGCCAGTCCGCTTTTAGTCTCCACCTGTGACACATTGCACATGGTGATAACACAGGAGAACAATTGGGAGACAGTAGTCACCCTACTAGACGTGACTAAACAAAGACATCATTGCTCTAGACTGCCTTCCTAATAGTAACAACAGTGAACCAGACTTGAGCAATGTGTGTCGGCACAGCCACTTTTAGTCTCCCATCGGACACTTTGGTCAGGGTGATAACAGGGATCTAGAGTCTATTCTCGGGAGGGGAACTGCCAGAAAATTAAGTTTTGCTTACACAATGGTTAATATTTTATTTAAGACGGTTTCCCGGCCAACCACAATTAAGCAGGCTAAACAACATGCAGCCGGCTTCCCTGGCAATCAGGAAGCCAGGAACCTACATGCAGGCTGCAGCACCTCTTCTTCTGTGTCCTTGGCGGCCAGAGGAGGGGAGGGGACACAGGAGAGGGTCCTCACGATGACCCAGGATGTGGCTGCCTGACTGTGCCTGCAGAGACGAGTATAGGCTCCGCCTCCAGGCTCCACCAGGCTAACAGAGTAACTTTCAAAGACAGGCAGCCGCCTGTTTCATTCGGAATCGGATCCCTGCACACGCCGGAACATACAGCTGTCCCTCCTCCGTGTCACAGATTTTACTGCAGTTCATTGTACAAAGTTTTTTTACAATGAATTGCAGTAAAGTCTGTGACACGGAGGAGGGACAGCTGTCACTACACACTGCGGGTGGCTGGCCGTGGACGGGGACAGGAGCGGCACTAATCTCGGGGCAATTGCCCCTGTGCCCCCCCCCCCCCTGGATCCGCCACTGGGTGATAATGCAGGAGAACAATCAGGACACAGTTGCCACCTTGCAAAAAGTGCCTGCATAAAGGCCTTCATGGCAGTACCACCAGGATTATTTTAATGAAAGCTGCAGATTTAAAAAGATTGGAAACATCTCACATAAACATGTTAAAGTTTATTTGAGATTTTAGCGACATCTTCAACATGGATCCATGCTAGGAAGTGATCTTTTAACTGCTTTAAATGTACAGGTTATCACCCTAATTTCTGTCCCCTATGCTGCAGTGACAATGCATGTTTTAAGCAGGAGCACATCAGAAGAGGGAATGTGAGGAGGTTCTTTAGAGAATAGACTCAAATCAGAGGGTAGGCAACAGATTTGATAAAAGCACACAAGGTCAGGTCACGCTGGATAGAAAAAGATGGTGCTAGAGAGGAAGCAAAATGCCAGAGCTGTGAAATGGGACATAAAATATCAAAGGGAAGAGCTAAGGGTTAACTTAAAAGCCATTACGATGACACCACTTTTCTGTTCAAACACAGAATAATGCACTGAGTCTATTTAAGCCGACGTCTGCAGAGTTTTACTTCCACTGTTGAAGCACATGCCTGGAGAGTTTCAACAAAAGGAAAAGAGATGTAAGCACATTTATTCCTGTAGTAGCGTGTGACTATCACCGAAAGGTGTGTGCTAAAGGAGAACTCTGCTTAACACTACGAACATTAAAGCTGACTGCATGACACCCAAATGCATTTACAGAAAAACAACCCTGTGGCTAAACTGCCTTGATGGGGTCCCCCACAGTTGTGAAAGTTTATTGCTATCATGTTGTAACTTTCACCTGAGGATGAGGGCTAGTGTTAGGTTTAGGATTAGCAGTTGAGTCAAAGGTTAGTATTAGTGATGGATGAATGTGCCTGTATGCAATTCATAGGTGCACTCAGTGAACGCAGAGCAACATTAGCGATCATCGAGCTTTAAAGGAGAACTATGAAGTGAGTGATTTTCACTTATGCTTATAGCTACAGCCGACATCTGACATTGAACTGTCAAACGTTGGCTCTATAGATCAGGAAGCGAGCAAACACATATTGTCGCTCACTCTCCGATCATCTCCCTGCAGAGACCAATGACTGTCACTGACTGGAGGTACGGACAGTGGAGGGGGCGGGCACAGCTGGCTCTGCCTCTAGATAGGCAGAGCCCGCTGTCAATCAGCTAGCTGGGTTGATCTCGACAGTATTGTCGGGATCTGTCCCGACTGCGGCGCTCTCAGTATATAGTGATCTACATGCCTGGGCGATATATGATTGACAGGTGGATTATATCGATGGATTTTTTTGGGGGGACTTGTCAAAAACAAGTCTTTGTGTTTTGCATTTTGCTCAAATAAAGGACTTTTTCATGGTGTTGTGTGTTTATTTACTATTTAATTTACTATTTGGTGAAGGAGTAGGGGTAACAACTACCCCTTACTCATTCTCAAGGGGAGGGCGGCATCTGGGTGCCCTCGTTATGAAAGGGGGCACCCAGTTGGAGATAAGGGCCCCTTCCCACAGACCCCCACAACCACCGAGCCAGGGTGGGGAAGAGGCTCTCGTCCTCATCGACATGGGGACAAGGTGCTTTTCCAGGTGTCCCCCCCTGGCAATGCACCCTGCCTATTTCAAAGCCATGTGGCCTGGTATGGTGCAGAAGGGACGGGGACGCACTCTTGTCCCCCCTCTTTCCTGCTCTGCTAGGCCACAGCTCGGATTAAGGGCCTGTTAAGAATTTGGGGGAAACCCAACTTTTTTTGGTCTTTTGGCATTGGGGTCACTCTACCAACTTTCAAGACCTCAGTCTGCTTCAACCATTCTCCCCGCTCCAGCTGTTTGTTCGGCACTGCCGAGCCGGAGCATGTCAGGGTGTGCACATCCATTCTTGACCCCATGTAATCATTTATCATATGGGTTATGCACTGCCTGTTAATGGTGCCAGCAGCCAGGCCTTGCCAACGACCAAGCTTAAGTAGCCACCAACACTGCTGCTCTTTCTTTCACCGCCATCAGTATCACCGCCATCAGTATGTCTGTGTTCCGTTCCACTGCAAAGGCAAAAAATAGAGCAGGCAGCATTTTTTTTGCATTTGCAGTGGACCGGAAAGCAGGCAATGTTTTGTCACGTGTCCGATCGCACTGCGGGTGGGAGGGCGTGGCTGCGGTGCCATTGACATTAATGCACCGCCACGCCCCTCCCACACCAGAACGCACAGGGAAGTTTTGTGAGTGATTGTGGTGCGTTCCAGCAGCTACCGCTCTGGAACGCATCGCAATTGGTGGGAATAAGCCCTTAATGTATTTGTGCTTTGCATTTTTACGCTTAGTTTGCAAGCTTTATAGTATAAACACAAAAGAAATTAGAAATGTAGGTAACAGAAGCTAGAATGGCAAGACATGAAGTCTCAAAAGCGTGACCCCCAAGCCTAGGTCTTTATTTTTTTTTTGCCACCCCCAAGTTGGCTGTATCTGCATTTTTAAGTGTATAATGTGTTAATATTGGTTTGTCATATTAGATAAGATATGTGCATGGTCATGCCTTATATCAGTATTCCCTTGCAAAGTGCATAGCCTTTTTGCCTTTAGTAAATGAACCCCATGGTCTCTTATACTTTGAAGAATGCTTGCGGTATACTGAGACGCCACAGCCGGAACGGATCCCGACAATTCTGTCTGGACCCACCCAGCTGCGTGAGTGACAGCTGGCTCTGCCTATCTAGAGGCAGAGCCAGCTCAACCCGCCCCCTCCCCCATCCGTTCCGCCAGTCAGCACTGGAGGATCAGACAGGGGAGGGGGGGAAAACTTGCAGGGAGCCGTGAGTGACAGCCATGGCTCTCTGCACGGATAGATCGAGAAGTGAGCAAACGCCGGTATGTGTTCGCTCACTTCCTTATCTACTGAGCCGACCTGTGACAGTTTCATTGTCACAGATCGGCTCAGATTATGAGGCTGAGTGAAAATCACTCGCCTCATAATTCTCCTTTAAAAACAGATGTGTGGTCAACTCTTTTAAAGAATGGGTTGTCTGTTCCAGAATTAATCTGTATACAAGCATGAATGGCATCACACATGTGCATGCATCAACTTCCGAGGTATGAAATCTACTGTAGTCCTTACCAAGATATGGGAGTATTGCTATGCTGCGTGATTTTCTCCGGTCACAGTCCTCATGTTTGCCCTACTGTTGATAGCTTATGGTGCATACTGGACATCAAACTGCACCAAGTTGCCAGGCAGAGTTGCACCAAGTGAAGAGATAGTGAATGAAAGAAATTAAAACCAGACAGCTGCCAGTTTGATATGGTTCCTTAATTCCCACATATAATATCAGATGATACATACATCTTGGAAGTGAATGAGGACATCATGAAAACATTCAAATCTTCAAATACTTGTATTCACTCAAATGGAGTTAGCTGAAATGTAAATCGCCTCATTTTCACTATTTAGCATATCTACTGTTCTTTACCATAAATGTGACTTTACTTAATGTTTTTTTCTTTCTTGGAAAGGCATAATATGTAAATCATTTTAATGAAAACACAAGGAAAATTGTTCTCCTTCGTCCTGCCTAAAATTTACAGCCTAATCATATTTTTAGTGAACCATCTTGCAGTCAACAAGAAGAGACATCTTTTATGCGTAGTTTGGGAGCGGACTTTCCATCATAAAGTGAATGCTATGAATTTAATGACCTGCCGCCTTTAAAGTGTTACTTTTCATGATGAAAGTTGTCTTTGAAAATTTAGAAATGAAGGAGCAATCTCTGGACTTCATGGTCAGTTTTTTTTGTCTTCTAGACAGTAAAAGCCAACAGTAATCTTTTTGATTTTCACTTAAAACTCAACTACACAAGGAAGCAAATGGTCTGTCTTTCAGCTAAACTTTAATGGAAAAAAACGCAAATCACCTGAGAATTGGTTTGAAATACATTGAAAGTGTATTTATTGAGACAGATGATGCCATATTTAATAAAATAGCTCTTAAAGTGTATGTCAGGGTAAAATAAAATAAAAAGCATATTCTCTGCAATACATTTATTTCAGGTACTGTATTTATATAGCGGTGACAATTTACGCAACACTTTACACATCAGTCCCTACCCTCAAGGAGCTTACAATCTAAGGTCCCTATTGCACATGCATACATAGAGGGCCAACTTAGGGAGGAGCCAATTAACCTACCAGCATGTCTTTGGAGTGTGGGAGGAAACCCACGCAAGCACAAGGAGAACATGCAAACTCCTTGCAGATAGCGACCCGGCCGGGATTTGAAACATGGACCCCCAGTGCTGCAAGGCAGAAGCGCTAACCACTACGCCACTGTGCTGCCCAATACATGCACATTTTTGCATGTTCTATCCCTTAAACACGGCAAGAAACAGAAAATTAGCTATTGATCAGATAAAAATCCAGTGTGCTTCCTGTTTGAGCTGATAATGTTGTGACTTTGCTAGACTGATCACCTAACTGATGTTGTCAGCCCTTCCTGATAGACCACATAATCCTGCCTACCCCCACTCCTCTTTGTCCCACTCTCCATGAATACACTGATTTATTTCCTAGCAATACAATCTTGCTACCTTAAAGGATATTTAAACCCTCCTGTTGTTTTGCATATATCTACTGCTAGCAAGCAGTAGATATATGCAAAAAGTTTTTTTTAAAAAAACCCGCTCAAACAGCAGTTTAGACTCACCTGTGTTCCGTGCGCGGTCCCGATGCGAAAATTAGAAATTTCTCGAGCGGCCGCAAAGGATCTTGGGGCAGGAGCATGCGCAGTTCTCATTTTCGGCCGGGACACGACGAGGGACGCAAGGTAAGTCTATGGACGCGTGCACCCGCATGCAGACACCGCTGGATCGGAGGGACAGAGCAGTCAGCGCTGGATCGGAGAGCCGCCGCACCGCTGGAGAGAAGGCTGAAAACATCAGGAAAGAAGAGGAAGATCGGAAAAAGAGACATCATTTAAGGTAAGTGCTAACATTAAAATGGGGGGGAGGGGAAAAAAATTGCCTTTAATGTCACTTTAACTCCCAAGAGTCTGTCCACACAATGTGTAGGGAAGGGGATTATGAGAGATGTAGATCTGACTGCACCTATGTCAGTAGGAATGGACCTCTAAGCAGCTGCCCCAATATAAATTTTGCAAGCCTGGTTATGATGTCACGGGGGTAATAAAAGATGTTTCTTGCTACAAGAACAAGTTAAAAGAAATTTGGGTAAGGCTTGGACATGTACTTAGGGTGCATGCACTTAGAGTGGACATGCACTTAAGGTTTATATGAAGGAACGAACAGTAAGTAATTAAGAATCTATCTTGTTCTGGTCTGACTTTAACAGAGTGAATCATTTTTGGTTTCTATGGGTTGCTGCATTTAAGAATTAGTGCACAAGAAATAACAACTGAATACGGCCAAAGGTGTCTTTCAGTCCACATAACATTCACTTTTTTTTTATATTATATAGATTTTTATATTTGAAGTACTTAGCACTGGAGGCTTTTACTACCACCACATGGCTCAAGTTGGGGAACTCAGTGTCACCATTTCTTTTTTACTATTTGTATGTTTTCTAAAGAGGGAACACAGTACTTGCTGCATTTAAACTCCCTCAAATGGAGCAAGGAGGATGACAAATCTGTGACAAATCCAGTTTTATGTGTATATAAAGTCGAACTGGAGCAATTGAGTTTTGCAAATGACAGTCTTTTTTTAGTAAAGTAGTTAAGGATAGACTATTAAATGTGATAAAGGGGGCCTGGATTTCCATTTATTGTCTGGGAATATACATTTTAAATGTTTTTTCCTGACTAAATCTTTTTTTTATTTTTTTTATTTACCCCCATCAGCAAAAACAAAATCAAGACAGTCTGAAGCGAACATGTGTTATGATCTCCTCCATATCTATATAGATAGAAGACTTTCTGTCCAACATCAATGTACTAAACAGCTCACGTGAGTGACCCTAAAGAAGGAAGAAACAGACAAAAAGAAGAGGAAAAGGAAATAGATACTAAAAGAAGCAGAACAGCTTAAGAGTCCGAAAAGAGTAGATCCATCCCCGTAGAGGAAAGGGAAATAGATACTAAAAGAAGCAGAACAGCTTAAGAGTCTGAAAAGAGTAGATCCATCCCCGACCAAATAGCCCAACATCTACTTAAACATTAAACATAGTACCCAGAGAAAAAATACCAGAAAAATTGTACAATGGAAATTACCCGGTTTCCAGCACCCTCTGTATATAACATCCAGGGGGTCCAGGTCAATTCAAAGCATTTTTTAGTATCTTGGAGGATGCTGTGAAGTTTCTCATGACTCATAATCCACGACATTTTTTGTTTGACCAAGGGGACTGGCTCTGCCTATCTAGAGGCAGAGCCAGCTCAACCCGCCCCCTCCCCCATCCGTTCCGCCAGTCAGCACTGGAGGATCAGACAGGGGAGGGGGGGAAAACTTGCAGGGAGCCGTGAGTGACAGCCATGGCTCTCTGCACGGATAGATCGAGAAGTGAGCAAACGCCGGTATGTGTTCGCTCACTTCCTTATCTACTGAGCCGACCTGTGACAGTTTCATTGTCACAGATCGGCTCAGATTATGAGGCTGAGTGAAAATCACTCGCCTCATAATTCTCCTTTAAAAACAGATGTGTGGTCAACTCTTTTAAAGAATGGGTTGTCTGTTCCAGAATTAATCTGTATACAAGCATGAATGGCATCACACATGTGCATGCATCAACTTCCGAGGTATGAAATCTACTGTAGTCCTTACCAAGATATGGGAGTATTGCTATGCTGCGTGATTTTCTCCGGTCACAGTCCTCATGTTTGCCCTACTGTTGATAGCTTATGGTGCATACTGGACATCAAACTGCACCAAGTTGCCAGGCAGAGTTGCACCAAGTGAAGAGATAGTGAATGAAAGAAATTAAAACCAGACAGCTGCCAGTTTGATATGGTTCCTTAATTCCCACATATAATATCAGATGATACATACATCTTGGAAGTGAATGAGGACATCATGAAAACATTCAAATCTTCAAATACTTGTATTCACTCAAATGGAGTTAGCTGAAATGTAAATCGCCTCATTTTCACTATTTAGCATATCTACTGTTCTTTACCATAAATGTGACTTTACTTAATGTTTTTTTCTTTCTTGGAAAGGCATAATATGTAAATCATTTTAATGAAAACACAAGGAAAATTGTTCTCCTTCGTCCTGCCTAAAATTTACAGCCTAATCATATTTTTAGTGAACCATCTTGCAGTCAACAAGAAGAGACATCTTTTATGCGTAGTTTGGGAGCGGACTTTCCATCATAAAGTGAATGCTATGAATTTAATGACCTGCCGCCTTTAAAGTGTTACTTTTCATGATGAAAGTTGTCTTTGAAAATTTAGAAATGAAGGAGCAATCTCTGGACTTCATGGTCAGTTTTTTTTGTCTTCTAGACAGTAAAAGCCAACAGTAATCTTTTTGATTTTCACTTAAAACTCAACTACACAAGGAAGCAAATGGTCTGTCTTTCAGCTAAACTTTAATGGAAAAAAACGCAAATCACCTGAGAATTGGTTTGAAATACATTGAAAGTGTATTTATTGAGACAGATGATGCCATATTTAATAAAATAGCTCTTAAAGTGTATGTCAGGGTAAAATAAAATAAAAAGCATATTCTCTGCAATACATTTATTTCAGGTACTGTATTTATATAGCGGTGACAATTTACGCAACACTTTACACATCAGTCCCTACCCTCAAGGAGCTTACAATCTAAGGTCCCTATTGCACATGCATACATAGAGGGCCAACTTAGGGAGGAGCCAATTAACCTACCAGCATGTCTTTGGAGTGTGGGAGGAAACCCACGCAAGCACAAGGAGAACATGCAAACTCCTTGCAGATAGCGACCCGGCCGGGATTTGAAACATGGACCCCCAGTGCTGCAAGGCAGAAGCGCTAACCACTACGCCACTGTGCTGCCCAATACATGCACATTTTTGCATGTTCTATCCCTTAAACACGGCAAGAAACAGAAAATTAGCTATTGATCAGATAAAAATCCAGTGTGCTTCCTGTTTGAGCTGATAATGTTGTGACTTTGCTAGACTGATCACCTAACTGATGTTGTCAGCCCTTCCTGATAGACCACATAATCCTGCCTACCCCCACTCCTCTTTGTCCCACTCTCCATGAATACACTGATTTATTTCCTAGCAATACAATCTTGCTACCTTAAAGGATATTTAAACCCTCCTGTTGTTTTGCATATATCTACTGCTAGCAAGCAGTAGATATATGCAAAAAGTTTTTTTTAAAAAAACCCGCTCAAACAGCAGTTTAGACTCACCTGTGTTCCGTGCGCGGTCCCGATGCGAAAATTAGAAATTTCTCGAGCGGCCGCAAAGGATCTTGGGGCAGGAGCATGCGCAGTTCTCATTTTCGGCCGGGACACGACGAGGGACGCAAGGTAAGTCTATGGACGCGTGCACCCGCATGCAGACACCGCTGGATCGGAGGGACAGAGCAGTCAGCGCTGGATCGGAGAGCCGCCGCACCGCTGGAGAGAAGGCTGAAAACATCAGGAAAGAAGAGGAAGATCGGAAAAAGAGACATCATTTAAGGTAAGTGCTAACATTAAAATGGGGGGGAGGGGAAAAAAATTGCCTTTAATGTCACTTTAACTCCCAAGAGTCTGTCCACACAATGTGTAGGGAAGGGGATTATGAGAGATGTAGATCTGACTGCACCTATGTCAGTAGGAATGGACCTCTAAGCAGCTGCCCCAATATAAATTTTGCAAGCCTGGTTATGATGTCACGGGGGTAATAAAAGATGTTTCTTGCTACAAGAACAAGTTAAAAGAAATTTGGGTAAGGCTTGGACATGTACTTAGGGTGCATGCACTTAGAGTGGACATGCACTTAAGGTTTATATGAAGGAACGAACAGTAAGTAATTAAGAATCTATCTTGTTCTGGTCTGACTTTAACAGAGTGAATCATTTTTGGTTTCTATGGGTTGCTGCATTTAAGAATTAGTGCACAAGAAATAACAACTGAATACGGCCAAAGGTGTCTTTCAGTCCACATAACATTCACTTTTTTTTTATATTATATAGATTTTTATATTTGAAGTACTTAGCACTGGAGGCTTTTACTACCACCACATGGCTCAAGTTGGGGAACTCAGTGTCACCATTTCTTTTTTACTATTTGTATGTTTTCTAAAGAGGGAACACAGTACTTGCTGCATTTAAACTCCCTCAAATGGAGCAAGGAGGATGACAAATCTGTGACAAATCCAGTTTTATGTGTATATAAAGTCGAACTGGAGCAATTGAGTTTTGCAAATGACAGTCTTTTTTTAGTAAAGTAGTTAAGGATAGACTATTAAATGTGATAAAGGGGGCCTGGATTTCCATTTATTGTCTGGGAATATACATTTTAAATGTTTTTTCCTGACTAAATCTTTTTTTTATTTTTTTTATTTACCCCCATCAGCAAAAACAAAATCAAGACAGTCTGAAGCGAACATGTGTTATGATCTCCTCCATATCTATATAGATAGAAGACTTTCTGTCCAACATCAATGTACTAAACAGCTCACGTGAGTGACCCTAAAGAAGGAAGAAACAGACAAAAAGAAGAGGAAAAGGAAATAGATACTAAAAGAAGCAGAACAGCTTAAGAGTCCGAAAAGAGTAGATCCATCCCCGTAGAGGAAAGGGAAATAGATACTAAAAGAAGCAGAACAGCTTAAGAGTCTGAAAAGAGTAGATCCATCCCCGACCAAATAGCCCAACATCTACTTAAACATTAAACATAGTACCCAGAGAAAAAATACCAGAAAAATTGTACAATGGAAATTACCCGGTTTCCAGCACCCTCTGTATATAACATCCAGGGGGTCCAGGTCAATTCAAAGCATTTTTTAGTATCTTGGAGGATGCTGTGAAGTTTCTCATGACTCATAATCCACGACATTTTTTGTTTGACCAAGGGGAATGGAATTGTTGGCGATTTACAAGCCCTAGTTATTTTGGCTGCCAACAAAAAGAAAGTAATTAATTTGTCCAAAGCTTTAGACAGTCCTGGAATCGGGCAATTCAGCAACACATATTGGGGATCTCGTGGGATCCTCACCCCGATAACCCTAAATATTAGAGCATAAAGCTGGTTCCAAAAGGGTCTCAATTTAGGGCATTCCCACCATATGTGATACATTCCTGACTAAATCTTAAACCATTTTACTTTTTTACTTCCCTTTAACATTATCTACATTATATATTACAATATATTACATTTTATTATATTATCCCCTGCTGATTTTTTTCTTTTGATCATTTTGAATATTGTTACTATAAGCTGTAACTTTATTTTTAATTATTTTAATGATATGCTTTTGAATATAACAGGTGTGTTATTTTAGTCGTAGGTTCTCTAAACATTATTCCAACTCTTTTTATAGTTCTTTTGATATTTCAAGTCACAATTTGTTATCATCATTTCCTGGTCTTTAATTATTCAAAATGTGCTGAGAAGCATTTGGTATGCAAATTGCCCTGAACAACTGTATGTTTTCATCCCTAGAGCCTTTTTGATTCCACTAATATTTTGTACTTCTCCATATGACCCTACAAAACTTTTTGTCCTTTAAAAAAAAAAATACATTTTAAAAAGGCAAAATTCAATCTCGTAAAACCATTCTGACAAATGTGATGCTGCAAGGCAGCTCGTAATATTATTCATAGTCTGTTTTGATCAGTTAGACAGGTACCAGTATCCATTTTGCCCAAAGGAAAATATTGACGTTGTTCACATTGCCATGAGGGTCTGCCATAGCTGTTTACATTCATTTGCAGTTTCTGGCAACAGGATAAGTTACTTTAAATTAAAAATATGAATCACTAAAAGTTTGCAAATAACCACAGAGAAATGGCATGACCTGCACTGAATCCAGGTTTGTGCACATCAGTTGACTAATAGATATAAAGGCAATTTTAGACCTCCTCTGAACGATGACTCATGCATGACACCTTTAGGGCAATTTAAATTGCAGATAGGTAAAGTCACAGCTGACACATGTAAGTGTCAAATGTCCTACCTGTCAAAAGGTGTAATTTTGCTCAGCTGTTTTTCTAATCCAGAGAACCCTGACACACAGCATGTCCCCATCCTGTGATTGGATTGTAAAGGAGCCGAAAAATACCTATGGGGTCACATCTGTACTCTCATGCTATGAGTGCTGCCCCTTCCTCTCCCTAGTCTAAAACTTGCTGTTCAGGGAACTACAGAAGTCAGATAATAAAAACAGAATGTGGTACTATTTTAAAAATACTTCAATAGTTTACTGAATACATAACTGAGTTTAACGTAGGTATAATACATCTTACCCCTCCCTGAGGGCAGCGGCAGCCTCCTGTAGTGTTTACATCCTCCATGTAAAAATCTCCTTGGTACCGCCCTAGCTTGTGCAGTTACATCCCGCAGACCTAAATGGGCCATACCATTGGAATAAAGCTCCATTTAAATTTATAGGACGATACTGGCAGCACCAAGAAGACCTCTGGATGGAAGATGTAAGCGCCACAAGGGAGAGGTAAGTGAGCATTTAGGTGGGGGTCTTAGTTTACATTATATTACACATGTAGGGAGTAGGGGCTTGCAACATTTTACATAAACCTGAATTTGTCCTTTAAAGTATATTTCCACCTTTGCAGCCAAAATAGGATTTCACCTATTTTATTTTTGTTAATTGTTCCCATTCACATAGCAAAAACTGTAAAAAGTGGTTAACATATTTGCTTACTCGCTCTTTTTTCGGGGTGTAGAGTTAATGTTTACCATAATTAACCCTGTTTGTACTGTGTTGGCAGATTTCAGATTTGAACACAGTCTGTCCTAACCAAGGGTTAAAGATTGAGAAGCTTGGCTTCTTGCCTTGTATATTAATGAGAGAAAAATGTGTCTGTCCTCCTTTGTCTTGGAAACAGACTCACTCACAAATTGTTCAGAGTAGCTTGCAGTCTGCCCAACGGCCTTTGTCAAAGAAACATCTGAAAGTTTCAGCTGCAGCTGATTGAAATGGGGGTGTCAATCGCAGTCTTGCACAGGCTTGGGCGAATTCTAATAAACCAGGTTCGCACCAAGCCCCCCACACATCGTTAGTTACAAAGATGAGTGAATATACTAGGCATATGCTGTTGGGGTCGGCACATATCTCCAGTGGGTATGCCCAGGTGTGTGCCATCAGCTTCGGTCTCTCAGTCTGTACAAATCAATGAAAGGTGGCTGCACCTGTCCACATGTAATCACATATGGAGTGATTACCTGTGGTTAGCGACAAATGAGGGTCAATGGATGCCAAATGTTTGTACAGGCTGAGCATTTGCAGTTGATCCCACACACTTGAGCATACCTTCCGGAGATATTTGCTTATCCCGGCAGGATTGGCCTCTATGTGTGTATGTGCATGAGCACTAAAAGTGAATTGGTCTGGTTATGTTATAGTGATCAGACTGTGTTGTATAAATGTATACATAGTAAACTATGTATAATTTTATACAACACAGTCTTTCACGTTATTAGAGTTTGTTTTTGCTCAGGGGTTGGCAACCCCCGACTCGTGTGCCTGGGCTGGTATGCAATGTATTTTCAGCTGCTATGCAATTGCACCAGCTGTAGTTGACAGTTTCTGGCCTGAGCTGCTGATATCACAGCTTGATCCATCCACCTCCCCAAACATAAATGAAATTATGCCAGCATTTCAGCAAGGCTCATTGAGGATGGTCTGAGGTCTGAAATGCATGCGTGCATGCATTGGGGCTGATCTGAGGTCTGAAGTGCGTGAATGCATTGGGTGTAACTGAGGTCTAAAGTGCACGCATTGAGGCTGATCTGAGCTCTGGAGTGCATGCATGGATTGAATCTGATCTGAGATCTAAAGGCAAAGGATTTGGGGCTGATCTGAGGTCTGGAGGTACAGGGTTTGCAGTTGATCTGATGTCTGCAAGAGCAGAAATTGGGGCTGATGTGAGGTGTGAAGCTGCAGGATTTGGGACTGATCTGAGGTCCAAAGGTGCGGGAATTGGGGCTAATCAGAGGTCTGCATAAGCAAAAACTGGGGCTGATCTGAAGTCTGCAGGATCAGAAATCATTGAAGATGACATTGGCTCTCCCCTAGATCCTTTCTATGTGCTTTCATGTTCTAATTGCATTCTGGGAGTTTCTTGTGAAACGTAAAGTGACACTACACGCAGGAGTTAAATCTTAAAATTGCATTCAAATACCCTAACTATTAACAAAAATGTATTTTATTTGGGTATTACTCAGCTGTAGATCCTTAAACCATCCACTTCTGTGCTGCCTTGTCAGCCCCAAAGATTATCTAGACTAATATTTTTTTGAAAGCCACCCATCAAGAAGTTTAGACCAATTTCTAAGGGGAGGGTTTGGCACCTTTATAAAAGCTTTCCTTTTTCAGCTAGTAGTATTAACTACATGTTGTAAGTGCTGGAATAGTACTGGTGATAAAACAATGTTGGGCAACCAATCAGTTCTTATTTTGAATCAGGTTTGAACTGTCAGTATAGTGAAATATGATTGGCAGCTGGTTTGTATTGGTTAGTGTATTTTGTATGTGGTTCCTTTTCCTATTAAATTTCCCATACAGCAAAGACTAGAAATTGACGCTTTATCCCTAGACTCCTTTAGGAGAAGATTTTTGTACACCAACCATACGTTTTGTGTTCCATTTTGATTATTTAGAGCGTTTCCTTTTGCAGCACATCCACATTTATCACAAATGAGTAATGAAAGTGAAGTTAATAAAATTGTGTTTACCCTGTGAATCATTTTGATTTTACAAAGTGCATGTCCAATTACATCCTCAGAGTTGTGCTTTAAAGTAAATAGGAATTGCATATCTGCAGTCAACATAAATAATTTGTTTATTAAACCTTGTGTGGTCCTAGGGCACATTTGACCATAGATTTGTATTTTTCAATTTCCTTTTATCTAAAATGGTGGAATACAATAACTAATGAGCAGCCGCCTGTGGTGTTTGTCTACGAGTGAATTTTAATGAATTCAAACCAGCAGCCAATCTATCTTATACTTAACAGATACATTTACATTTTCTGGAGAATAAAATTATTATTTTTTTCATGGAAGATTTGCTTCTTAAAATAAACGTATTTGTGCTCATGTGTGAAAGTATCAGTAAGGATGCTTGTTATGTTCCCACAGGCACCAATCATATCCATATCTGCTATAGAAAGTGACATTTTAAATCTGATTACTGTTTAAGGGAATTGATGACAATTCTTAGTCTTAACCTGCTTTAACATGTTTCATTGTGATCTACCAATGACCTGCCTGGCAGCACTTATCCTAACTGCTTCTTAAATCATTCTCTCCCCCCTCTGTGAGTCTTTTCACTTGCTGTCATTTACATAGAGAACACTGTTAAAAAGCCAAACCTTCAAAGATCTTAAACTTGGTGCTCTGCATATCTCATTAGGTTCCAGCCATATCCTCAAGCTCAGTTTCTGCTTTTCACACATGACTTTGGCATCCCTCTTCACATTGTTGATTTCACTGTACAAGAGCATCATTCTGTAAAGATTTTTTGTGCTTCGGAAATTGGTCAGTGTAGGACTCTGCATACATGAGGACTCTTGGTGCAGGAGGTAAGCTTATATATTTTGACCATTCATTCCATTCATTTTACTTTGTCATGCTGCCATAAAAATGACGCATACACTAAAAATACATGCAGGATGCATGTATTTTTAGTGTGTAAAATACTTTAAACCCTTGTAGCTCCAAGTAATAATGTAGATATGAAGCAGCACAAAAGCCATAGTTGTAAGATTTCCACTCCTGGAGTGCTTCTGTTCATGGGGAGCTGGGTTGTGCACCTTTACACCCTGTCCCTGAAACAATTGCCAATTGTGGCCATCCATGATGTCTATAAGTGACACCTCTGATGGCAAAACAAAATGGGTGGTGTCATTAATGTGCATTGTGCATGTGCAACCAGACTGGGAACAGTATGTCCTCACCTTGACATCACAGAGGAGAAGGGAAAGTGACACTGGTGGAGTGTTGAATAAATAAAGCGCACATCAGGTCGTCTGTCCCCATTACCGGTTTCAATTCATCCCACCTCAGCCCTGCTCTCCATGCTACAGTTGTCTCCATAGCAACAGGAGACGCTGCCCGTTCGTCCAGCTCCGTAAAATGCTCACCACACTAAGAAACACTGACAATACTTACAGTTTTAACACCCAAATAGTCCACAAGTCTTGTCACCATTTTTAGAAATGTTTTACTGGGATATGGATGTCTGTTTTAATAAACACTCTTTGGATATCATTCTGTGATGTTTATATATTAGAATTCTGGTGGGAGATGACGTCATTATGACGTCATGGGATGTTTCTTCATGCACCTGGCATGATGGTTGAGTGGTTAGGTCGAGGTGGGATAGGCTTCCCTGAAGAGATGAGTCTTTAGGGATCGCTGAAATGCAAACAGAGTGGGAGATATACGGACAGGTTGGGGTAGAGTTCCAGAGGATGGTGATGAGGGAGCTGGAAAGCAGGAGGTCTTTAGAAGAGCGTATGGGACGGTTAGTGTGATATTTTAAGACACGGTTTGAGATACAGTGCATCAGGGGGCAGAGTTGTTATTGCAATCTCTTTCTGTTTGTAGCTGTATGCACTTTGATTTCAGCTGTTACATGAGTAACCTGAACACCCCTCAATGAAAATTTGTGGGGTTTTTTGACACTATCTTAGCATCAAACAGTCAGCTCTTGGGTTGAATTTTCTGGGCTGTCGGGTCCTAGACAAATTAGCGTTGTTTGACATTGATCCCCCTATGGAATATTTACCTTACAGTTGAATGATTGATGTAAAATCAATTGCCAATATATTGAAATCCCTCTCCAGACTCATAGGCAGCCACAACTTTCTTTCTGAGGGCCTCAGAGGGCTCAGTTGATCTTGGCACGGTGACGCCACACATGACAATAGCAAAGAGAACACCAGACCCTAGATGCCTGAGGTTTAAATAATACAGGTTCCACCTGCATAATTCCTAAGGAGGTTCTAATCATTGGCATCTAATCTAGAACACCAAATTTAAATGTCATGGATTTGAAATGGTGGTAAATGTAGGAGTGTATTTAGATTTTCCATATGACAAATTTGCATTTTCCTTAAAAATCCATAGACCATGTCCATTTAATGTGTCATTTGTTCAAGTATATTACCTTTACCTGTATGAACTACCTGTATTAACTATGAATTAAGATCTAACCTTTTCCTGTACACATATGTTCAAAAAATCAACAGGTTTTATGTGTACACTTACTTTTTCACATGACTATATTCATGCCTTAGGCTGGGTTCCCACCTAGGCAGTACCGTTTTTGCGCATTTGTACGTGCGTTAACAGCATGCAGTTATTTGTGCGTTTATGCACTTTGTGCACATTTGTATGCGTGTTATAACGCACGTACATGAAGACACGTGTTTTGATTGGCAGGTCATAAACCATTGTGGGCAATGGAAGAACGCTCGTATAAATGCGCAAAAATGCTCATGAAAATGTACAGCATGCTTCTGTTGTGCGTTTTTGGGCATTTCCAATTAAGTTTATGGTGAAGAAAAGCGCTTTTAACTGCCCAAAGAAGCTCTTGTATCTTTTTGGGCGTTTGGTGTTTTTCTGCTGGCGTCTTTCTGCTCAGGTGTGAACCAGGACCATTGAAAATCATGGAATTGCTTGTGTTGGGCAATTAAAAGCACTTTTCAAACTGCTCCTAGGTGTGAACCAGGGCTGAGGCCCCTTTCACATGGGCTATATTCATGCCTTAGGTCCCTTTCATAGCAGTACGGATCAGGTGTCACCGCTGTGACATCCGTGTCTGTACAGTTTTTTCCTCCATCGCAAAAACTACATTCTCAGCCAGTCTATGGGGAATCAAAAGTAAATGTGTTCCCCTGGAACCGGCCAAAGGCGGGGGATAACCAGGCATAAACAGATTTACACAGGACTGCCCATAGACTTGCATTGGGCATCCGATCAGGTCGGCCTGAAAAACTGACAGGTGGACCCGATCAGCCGTGTGAAAGGGGCCTTAATTATCATACAAATGGCAACATAGATTTTCTAATATGTACACATCCTTGTAATGGAGCATGCATAAATGTAGCATTCTGTAAGCTCAGCAACATTCCTTAGACACTGCTGGATATTGTCATCTTCCTTCAGGTAATCAGCACTATTTGATCATTTCTCTATTTCACTACCATTCTGTACATTATACAAGTTGACCGCCTGGCAAAACATTTTTCTTTCCTTTGGATAGAATGAGGAAGGGTTACAGTCCTTTTGTATTGTTGGCTCCCCTCTATATCCACAACCAAAATAAAACATAAATTTGGCTAACAGTTTCAATTTGAAAAATGCTGGAGCTAAGAATTAAAGCCCAACTCCAACTCTTATGTTTTTGCTACCACAGAAGCAGGGAAAGCACATCCCTGAGGTCCAATGACTCAAGATTGTCTTGTCTTATCCAAGCCAGGTTTGGAAGCAGGGGGCGGCTTGTAGTTAGGAATACCATAAAAATGATAATCACCTTAAAAATAGCATCTTTAAAGCAGAACTCGGGGGAATTTTTTTCTTAAACCTTGCAGTGGGGCTATCCCTGTACTGCAAGGGTTAAGTGCTCATTTTTTTCTAGGTCAGGGGTGCCCATTAGGTTATTCGCAATCTACCAGTTGTTCGCAAAGCATTCTGGCCCTCCTTTGCCTGCAGCATCTTACACATTCGGACGAACTAGCACCGCGGGAGGACAGAACAGCATGTGCAAGAGAAGAGCCAGGAAGCTGCTGCAGTTCAGATAAGGAAAGAGAGTGACGAGAGAGAGTGAGGAGAGAGAGCCAGGACAGAGAGCCAAGAGAGATAGCCAGGGGAGAGAGCAAGGAAAGACAGCCAGGAGAGAGATACAGAGGAAAGACAGCCAGGAGAGACAGGGGAGAGACAGCCAGAAGAGACAGCATGGAGAGACATCCAGGGGAGAGAGCGAAGAGAGAAATCCAGGAGAGAGAGAGTGAGGAGAGACATCCAGGAGAGAGATCAAGGAAAGATAGTCAAGGGAGAGAGTGGGGAGAGACAGCCAGGAGAGAGAGACAGCCAGGAGGAGGAGCGAGAAGAGACAGCCAGGAGAGAGGGTGAGGAGAGACAGCAGTTTTTAAAATAAAGGTGCTTTGTTTTTGTTGAGCTTGTCATTTGAAAAGTAGATCTTAACAAAAATTGTGGGCAGCCCCGGTCTATTTTCAAAAATAAGAAAGTTATACTCACCTGATCCTTGGAGCCACATTGCTCCAAGGATCTGGTGAATATAAGGTGAGCCAAACCGGTCCCCAGGTATGTCCCTCAGGTGAGCCAGACCGGTCCACTCTGACTCCCCCTCCACTGCAGTGGTCTAAGGTCTGTACGTTCTATACACTGTGTATAGGATGTGCTGGCCCCAAAGGACATACCTGTAACATATGCATACGGCGTAGCCGGCTAGGTCTTGTCGGCATTAAGTCCTTGCGTTCCAGAGTGGAACGCAACGTCCACAGCGGCCGTCACTTGGCTCCGCCCACCTAACCCGACTGCTACGATAAATGCGGAAGTGAAGCTTAGCACGGCGTTCCACTAATGTTACAGTGTACGCCATGCTAACTTTATCCACCTGAGCCTGAGGAACCAGGAGACCGGGACCGCTCTACTCATTTACCCCCACCAAGACATCTTTGACCCTGCTGGGGTCCCTCCTCAAACCGCAAGTATCAGCAGCCTCTGGCTTGCAACCACCAACTTAACTGCTAAATACAAATCCATGAACAAACAGTCTATTCCTGTAATATTCCAGGTGCTGGAATATTTCCATTGTACTGCTGATTGCATTGCTGCCCTCGCTTGCTCACTCTATTGTGCTGAAATAACCCTCATACTGCTGCATGTACTGCTTCACTAACACTTGCCTGACATAGCTGGTATATGCCATTCACCTGCTGCCTGTATACTTCATTTATTGCCTGGTTGAATACACGGTTGTATACTCTACTGAAATACTGCAATACGGATTCCACTCTAAGATTGTGCAATAAGAATTACTGTAGCCTGTGGATAGGGAGAGGTGTATGATGTGAATAATTCCTAACTCTCCGAACTAAGTCTGAGAGAACCGCCTGGAATACTTACTGAATAACCTAAAACCATTTCATACTCAGGTGTGAAAGGGTTAATGATACAAGACTCCGCAGTTGAGATCCTAGCCGTTGAATTAGGAGCGTTACAATACCATCGCTGCAGCAGAGAAGACAAGTGGAAGGGACCCATCAAAGAGCAAGCCGGCTCTGAGGATCAGGTGAGAATAACTTTGTTATCTTTGAACCTAGACAAAAATGAGCACTTAACCCTTGCAGTGTGGGGGTAGCCCCACTGCAAGGATTAAGAAATGGTTTCCCTGTAGTTCTGCTTTAACATTTCAATAATAAGAGGTTTGTGTGCAGATCACATGAATTTGCAGTTAAAATAAAAATGATTTTATATAAATCAGTAAGCATGAAGGATGAGGAACTACTTGCATCAGAAAATTCCAATTTATTTGCCAGATGGAAGACATGTCGCAGACGTTCTTAGTTGTCATACCTGCACTACAACCCTGTCTATGTTATAACCTCAAATAGCGACAGCTGCTTTATTATCCAGATGATGATGCTTTCTGCTGTGCATTTCAGACAGTTTTTTGTTTTAAATATATTTATTAATTTTCACACAATAATCCACATTTCAGACATTTTACATAACTAACAAACGGTTAACATTAAAACACATACATGATCTCATAAATACCAACATAAGACAGTAAACTAACATAACGTTAATTTAATCCCTTCTGACCTCCATGTTTTTCCCCCACTAGTCGTAGCCCAGTCTATGTCTGTATAGTGCTAGCCTTTCCATTTTCCTCTTAATGTAAGTGATATATTACAATTTGCTTTTGTATTTAACTACCTATTACATTTAATTTAAATTTTTCAAATCTTTATGATTCAGTGATTTAGTGCCAATCATTATTTACTGCTTTACAAGCCCAATATTCTGTGCACCCCACGTAATGTGACATAATACGAAATAAGCACCTTATGCTGATCAAAAATGTGATAATGTGTGTCTTTGTATAAGATACTATGAATTGAGTTCCGTGTATTAGTATCCTAGGTTAGTCACTGCTCTATGATCCCAATATTCTGTGCATCACCCATCCTGTTTCATAATTCAAAACAAACAACCCTACCAATCGAAGTGTGATGATATATATCTATATATAAGATATTATTTAGTGTGTCCTATTATATCCTTAATTCTTGTCAAAATAACCACATACATCGTAAGATGAGTCACAAAAAATAGTGCTACTCTATACTTCCTACCCTTCCTCCCCCTTTCACCCCCCCTCCCTACGTGCTTAATTTTAGGTTGTGCCCTTTTATACAAAAACTATTCTGGGCTAAGTAAAAAGTAGAGAAACAAAAGAGGTTATATTCTCATAGCTCCAAAATACAAAAACAAACACTCTAAGGCAGTGCTCCCCAACCTTTTTATCGCCGCGGACCGGTCAACGTTTGATAATTTTACCGTGGCACGCTTAGGGGGGGACGTTGATTGTTTATATTTTAGATTGTTTTGATTTAATATTTTTAATTTAACTGTATTTAAAAATGCCTTCAAAATAAAATACAGTTACACCAAAAAATTAAAGCTTTGGAATTCTTCACCTATTCCACCACCGAAAAACTGGGCGAGATTACGTTAAAATGTGTGACTACGTCACTGGTCACACATTCTAGCGTAGTCTCAAACTTTGATAGATCACATGCCTACCTGTAATCATTTAATCAGAGAAATAGATTATAATAGGGAACATTACAGTGTAATATTCCCCATTATAATCCACGTCTAATGACATGATGTAAGACACCCCCCCCCTTCCCCCGCTCAGACTCACCCTTCCAGGAGCAGCAGCCATGTGTCGATGTGTGCACTCACTGAAGGGGGCGGGGCGTGTGACACACACACGTCTCCTGTGACTCACCTCCCCTCCCGCCGCCTATTACTATAGACGCGGCCGGGAGGGGAGGTGAGTCACAGGACCCGCCCCCTCACTGTGAAGCCCGTTGGCAGTGCGGGGCCCCGGTGTTCGAACACCGGGACCGTGCACTGCCATATATTGCATGACCGGACCGCACTGAGACTGTGCGGCCCGGTACCATTTGATCAGCGGACCGGTACCGGTCCGCGGACCGGGGGTTGGGGAACACTGCTCTAAGGCATCCTGTTCCAACCCTTACTTTTTCTCATTAATTTTTAATTAATTAAGTTATGGAATCACCCCGCGGGATATCGGGGAGTCAATATTTTCTGTCTTTAATTGTGTGAGGACATCCCTAATAGGTACTCTTCTTATTTCCTAAACTTGAACCACCCCTGCCATATTTCACAGAAAGTTGTATACTTATTTTGACTTCTCAGAAACAGTTCCTCCATAGAGCATATGTGGTTTGTTTTTATAAACCATTTCTTTATTGGAGGGGGTTCTATACGCTTCCAGTAAATTAGTATCAGACATTTTGCTGAGTTCAGAAAATGGGGTATAATAGACTTTTTATATCTTAGCAGTGGCCCGTCACTATTATGAAATAGTATTACCCAGGGATCCATACTCATGGGTGTTCCATGTATAGAGGAGATGATCCTGCCCACCTCTTCCAAGTAATTCTTAATAATGGGGCAGTGCCACCATATGTGTGCCATAGTTGCCGTCCTTCCAAGTTGCCGTCCTTCCACAGCCTCTCCAACATAGTTGTGAGTTATTAGAGTCCATAGAGTGTAGTTTAACTGGTGTGAGGTACCATCTCGACAGAAGTTTATAATTCATCTCCCCTATTTAGGATGATATTGAAGTTATGCACACCCATTGTAGAACTCTTAATTTCCCTTGTTCTGATAAGGGGGTTCCCAGGTCTTCTTCCCATTGCGACATAAACCCTGAGTTCTGTATGGTATCCAGTTGAGACAACAGTTTCGCCAACAGTGATATGCTTCCTTTGGGCCTGATGTCCCCAGTAGTATCACTTCTATTGGGTTTAATTGATCTATTGTTCTAATTGGTTTAGGTAATAGTTGCACAAAATGGCTTAGTTGCAGGTAACGCCACTTATCCATCAAAGATGGTGTTGGGGATCGGCACAGTAACGCTAATGGTTTTACCCTCTCCCGATCCATCACATGATGTAATCGTAGCGTACCTTCCTCTATCCATTTATCAAAATTTGTATACACTGTGTATAGGATGTGATGGCCCCAAAGGACACTTTGCTCCAAGGATCTGGTGAATATAAGGTGAGCCAAACCGGTCCCCAGGTATGTCCCTCAGGTGAGCCAGACTGGTCCACTCTTACTGTCTCCCCCTCCACTGCAGTGGTCTAAGGTCTGTACGTTCTATACACTGTGTATAGGATGTGCTGGCCCCAAAGGACATACCATCGCTGCAGCAGAGAAGACAAGTGGAAGAGGACCCATCAAAGAGCAAGCCGGCTCTGAGGATCAGGTGAGAATAACTTTGTTATCTTTGAACCTAGACAAAAATTGAGCACTTAACCCTTGCAGTGTGGCCGTAGCCCCACTGCAAGGATTAGGAAATGGTTTCCCTGTAGTTCTGCTTTAACATTTCAATAATGAGAGGTTCATGTGCAGAACACATGAATTTGCAGTTAAAATAAAAATGATTTTATATAAATCAGTAAGCATGAAGGATGAGGAACTACTTGCATCAGAAAATTCCAATTTATTTGCCAGATGGAAGACATGTCGCAGACGTTCTTAGTTGTCATACCTGCACTACAACCCTGTCTATGTTATAACCTCAAATAGCGACAGCTGCCTTATTATCCAGATGATGATGCTTTCTGCTGTGCCTTTCAGACAGTTTATACACGGCTTTCCGGGCTGATCACTTGTAAATTAAGAAGAGAATCAACCTGCTAAGCTGACAGATAGCAAATATTAATAGTGACACAGGTTCATGAACTGTCAGAGAGTAAAGCCGTTACAAGTTATATATTTTTTCATTGCTTGCTTCATAATAATGTTCTACTGCCTAAATGTCCTTCAACATTTCTTAGTTTGTTAAAAATTTTATAGAAATATGTGATGTAACCTAGTCCAAGAATCCCTGTATCATGTGCAGAGTGTTGTCTAATATGTCACATGAAAAGAAATATACAAATGTTTCATGCAATATTGTGCATCAAGTCAATGCATACATAATTTACTCTATTTTGATTCAAATTCTGCATGAGTACAACTTAAAGCTACTACCAAGGACATAAAAAATGACTAAGTAATGCTGTTATCTATCCGCTAAAACGTATTACATTTTTTGTTAAATGTAGGCAGCGTAATTACCTAAATTAGCTCTGACATCAGCCTTGATAAGGGAGTCTTAGACTGATAAACAAAGGTCTACGTTGGATAGGTCAAAACTGATAAAAAATCAACATTTTATTAAGTCACCTGAGCAGAAGAGTCCCCAGGCCTCTTCTAATAATTATGCACACGCGTGACGTCATCACACACGCGCGTAATGACATCATGCGCACTTAACTGCTGACAGCCATCTTGGTGATAGACGCTGGCAAAGAGAGGAGGGGACAATCATCCAGCTGTCTGACTTTTCAGAGTGGGTGACATCAAAATGACTGCCAGTCAAATTTGTTTCCAAATTCTCAATCAACCACTTTCAGCGCTAAACATCAATGGAGGAGTCCTTGTATTTATCCAAACAGATAGGCAGGCCACATGTAAAATGGCAAATGTCTGCAGTATAACAAACAAAACATAACAGGGCACTCTCTCCTCATGAACTATATTTATTAAAAGATAAGATGTATATACAGGTGGGTACTCACAATCTGTAGCAGGTAGAACAGCATACATCATAAAATATATACCTTGATGGGTCCAGTTAAGGTGTTTCCTGTGCCATGCCCCCTTAATAAGAGCCATCTTTAGAGGAAATGCATTAGCTTGATTGTTTGCATTGCATTGTGATCTAATTAGCTAGGGTCACCCCATAATGCTTGGATGGGGGAACCTCACTTAGCAGGCTTGTGAAGCAACGGAAACCTCAACACCTGCAGCAGTAATCACACAGAATAATAAATTATGCAGTATTTATTTGATGATATATTTTCCTGCAATAGCAAAAAATGAACAGCAATGTTTTATATTTTTGAATTTCTAATTGTATTGAAACAATGTATGTTAAGAAGAAATGTTACATCTGGGATCACTGACGTACCTCCACATATAGCAGACCTCTCCCTAACGTTTTGGTAAGCACTCACTCACACTCACTCACTTATCACATCACCTGAGGTTATTGAGCGGGGTGGGGTTGTCTGCTGCTGTTGGTCATTCAGAGGGTTGGGGTTGGTAGATGCTGCTGGTTGTCAGGAAAGGGGGGGGGGGGCGGCTGTGTGTGCTTCTGCAGAGGCGTGTTCAGTTCCTTAGCCAATCGCTGAATAGCTGTTCTGCAGCACTTCAGTTGTCAGTATTAGCTTCACTGAACACTTTGGTTGCACAGTGCTAAGCAAAATGGCGGAGGATAATATTTTTGACTAATAAATACAATTTTCCAACGTATTTTTGGTGCTTGTCCACCAAAACATTAAATTGTATGTTCCCACTGGTTTCCTCCATCGGGGTTCAGGCACCTTTCTCCTTGTACTTGTACCCCTACCAATTCACTAAAGGATTAAATAAAACATTTTAAAAAGGCCAGACCTTTGAAAAATAATGTTTTATTTTTTTTTAAACTCAGAACAAAGTCCTTTTTTAAAAAAATCCCAAAAATTGAACGACGTAATTCAGGGTCAATCACGACGTCCAGCATTGTCCACGACGACAACGACTCGGCAAAATAGTAAAATAAAAATAATAAATAAATATTTATTTTTTAAAACAGACACCCAACGACCTGTCCGCATGTGACAAACTCCCCCCGCAGAATGACATTCTGACAGATGCCTGCAAAATATAAACAATTGGGTGGAGTTAGCAGTTACATTAACGCTAGCTGCTCCCAAATGTTTACATTTGTTCGATACCTGACAGTCTGCCCGCAGGTCCCGGACAAATCAAAACAAATGGGCGGAGCCAGGCGTGATATCATTTAATGAAAGCCCAGTGTCCTCAAATAACCTGAGGATGCTGGTCTGTCATTGAAGGACAACAACTGGGCGGAGCGAGCCGTGACATCACGGCTCTGTCCAGCTGTTGTCTTTTGCAGGTTGAATGATTGGATTTGCCAGACCTTTCTCCACGCTTCAGCTGTCACTACGGCTCACTACGGCTCAGGCTGTCACTACGACATATGCCTTCGGTTGCTGTACGGGCTATTGTGAATAGCACGTACAGCATCCCTTCGGTTCAACTGAACCGAAGGGCTTTGGTGGCCAAAGACAGCCGAAGGATCAGCCAAAGCTGATATATATTTTATTATATATTATTATATAATTATGTATAATTATGTAATATTAGGATCATTATTTGCAGCCCCTCCAGTTTTCACTGGTTACTGGTGAGCCACCTATATGTAGTGATTTGACCACTACTGGTTTTCAATTTAGAAAACATTTTATGTTGGTGGTCTTCTGTAGCATGTCATTCTATTATGTATTATTATATAATTATGTAATATTAGGAATGTTATTTGCAGCCCATTGAGTTGTCAGTGGTTACAGGTGAGCCCCCTGTATGTCGTGATTTGACTGCTATTGGTTTTCAGCTTGTAAATCATTTTATGTTGGTGGTCTCGACTGCTTCAAATGTTGCCAAGTGATCTTTGGCATGCAAAAGAATGACAGTTGCTGGTTTAGAGGATCAAATAAGTTGTCTGTGACTGCAACAGGATGTGAGTTACCAGAGTGAAATGAGAACACACAGGGCTATTGGAAAGTTAGTATGTTAGGGCTCCCATATCAGAAATGTTGTATCAGAGGCAGAGGAAAGCAAATTATATCTACAAGAACACAAGCTTTTAGGTGCACTCAGCTAAAATAGATCCAATTTAAGATGCAGTAGTGATGTGCCCACCATGTTTTGGAGGTGTTTACTCAGCAGTTGAGCGTTTTTTATAGATAAAGCTTCTTTTCTTTTTCATAGGTCATTGTAGTTTGTAATAAAAGCACCACAAATGCATATCAAATGTTGTGTAAAGTGTGTTAAAAAGTACAATAGCATTGCTTTTTCACTGACAATAAAGAAGAAAGTGCAGATGGAACCTACCTAAATAGCGCAGGCAGGCAATGTTTAGAGAAATGCTACAAAATCGTATTAGATTCAATTTCAACTGCTGAATCAAAAACTCCTGCTTGTACGCTGGGAGGAAAATTATATTCTGATTGTTCATTGTCGTAAATGGAAGTACAGAACAATACTGCTTTGTCCTAATTTAGCTAAATATTAAGGCTACACTAACAAATAAATCACATGCATTGGAGAGATTTAACCCCTTGCTGACACTAAACTCATTTGCAGTTCACTAAAATCATTGTGCCATCATGGTAGTTAAAACCCAAATCTAGTTTGTTTTTTTTAATCCTTTTCCCCCTTTAAATGTTTGTAAAGTGCTACCCTCTCCATAATCCAGCACCGCTGTGCATCCTCCTCTTCCATTGGTCACTGTCCTACTTCTGTGTTGAATGATACTCAGTGTCATTTAACCAATTCCTGTGAGCCCTGGCTGTCATGGCCACACCTCCTGGACTTGCATTATCACACAGCCTGAGCTTACAGTACAATGCTGCATAGCATACAGAGAATAACACTCAGTATACAGAACAAAATAAGTAGTACCTGTTTCCAGGTACAGAGTGAGTGCAAACCTATTATGCATGATCATTTGATGATCTTAAAGAAAACCTTTGCTGAGGGCACAACAATGGCTACCACAGTTGAAAACCTTCCTATAAAAAGAAGCTAAAATTTACTTACTATGAGTATGAAGGGCACTAAAGTGCAAAACTGTTTAAGCATCCATTGAGCCCCCTGGAGTTTAGGACCCAGGTTAATTCCCACTTCTGCCCTTACTATAGTAAACCACTGATCGCATCTATCACTTTGCGGTTACCTATGTAAAAAGGTTAATGACAATAATTACAACAAGGTCATTTTTAGGACTTTTTCTCAATATGTGCAGCAAATAGTCAAATGCTAATATACAAGCCATTGCTTGGATGTGTGGGCTTCATAAATGTATATTGTATAGAATAGAGCTGTTAGATTATGAGGTGACATGAGGAAGGGTAGGGTAGCCCAAACGTGCATGACTGCTGCAGTGCTCACTTCATTCCACATTAAACATTATCCTGAAATACCAGACTGACAACTTCATTAGTTTAGATTGGATTGATACTTTAATATGTATTGGCCACATCTTTGAAACAGTGTATTTCAAAAAAAGAAAATTATAAAGATAAGTCATAATAGACATGAGAAACCCATTAAATATGACCAAATCCAGAATCCTTTTGCAATGCTAAGTGGCGTATCTCCAACTTTTTCTTTGTCGCACATTTAATAAGTAGTCATTTCAGCCCCCAGCCCCAAAGATCAGGCTTAGGGACCTACAGGGCTTCCTGCCAGTGACTCCCACAGCAGCTGAGGACCCATTACCTAACACTGAGTGAGTAAATGGTTTACGTAGCACTGGGCAAATTTTTTTGTACTTCTCCAAAATAATGCTGCTTCAGCCATCAGCCACCTCAACCTGCTAAGACATACTGCCAGCTCTGATGAAAGATCTGCAAGAAATTAACATTAGATGGGCAAAATGCCATTGTTTGATCGAAAGAAACAAAGCGCTAAAGGTAACCTATATGAGCAAAAAAAATGAGCTATTAATGATTCTGGCGAGGTCAGTATAGAAGCTAATATATAAATAAAAAATAGGACTAGCTTCATAAAAAAGTATAAGTAAAACCAGTCTAACCAAAATGAGCCAAACGGCTTAGAGGAGAAAATTAACTGCTTCAGCTGCTGAGACCCGCGGGGAATACGTCTGTGCTAAAATCCAATCCCGGCACCACTCACTAAAAGCTTTCTACCAACTTCATTCTGGTGAGTACCCACCCGAGAGGGACAGCTCGGAACAATTTGAAGCACATTGCTGTTTTTGCACATTTGTACATTTGCACAAGGAATCTACCTGTTCACCTGTTACTCGAGAGGGACAGTTTGAATCAATCTCAAGTACACTTCGACTTTTGCATATCTTTATATTTGTACACGGAAACCACCTTTCACTTGGATTTTTTAAACATTGGACACTGATTTTGACGTTTTAAACTTTGTTCGTTTATTTATTCCATCGGAATGAATTTTATTGATTCTAATTGTTTTTTGCATTTTGGTTAGACTGGTTTTACTTATACTTTTTTATGAAGCTAGTCCTATTTTTTATTTATATATTAGCTTCTATACTGACCTCGCCAGAATCATTAATAGCTCATTTTTTTTGCTCATATAGGCTACCTTTAGCGCTTTGTTTCTTTCGATCATACTAGGTTCCACTTTTTTTCAGAGCAGCTCTGGGTTTATTTATTCACATATATTCACTTTTATTCACATTTATCCTTAATTTATTAATTTAATTTATTTAATTTATTACTAAATATCACTTCTCCAGAAGCGCAGATTTATTTGTTTACATAAAATGCCATTGTTACCCCTGAAATATTAAGAGATGAATCCATCACTAAGTAATTAGCAGTGAAAAAAGACAACTAGACTGCCCTGTCCTTGGCCACCATGACTCACAGCAACAAAAACTCTTGATTATTAAATGCTCAGCTCCTCTAACAAGGGTGGGTGGGGCGGTAACGTAAGCCTGAGTCCATCCCTTTCCCTTTACTTCCTACCAGTGATAAATCTCAAGACTAGATGGAATGCCTGGGGTTCAACTTTCAGATCGAAAATTAATTTATTGTTTCACTAAAGGTGTCATCACTTCAGCTTATTTTACCAAAAATATTATTTATTTATTTTTGAGATATTGTAGCTCACTATGCTTGCAGATAGTGTCCTCACCCAGATTTGAACCAGGGACTTCCTATTGCTGCGAGGCAGAAGTTGCTAACCCCTATGCCATTGTGCTGCTTTCATACTAAATTTTGGCCATTTTCAAAGGCACGGGTAGCTGGACACTGCCATGTGGAACATGTACCAAAAGAACAACACATTTTAAAAATAGTGTACAATGGGAAAAGTATCCTCCTTTTTAGGCAACTTCAAGGATGACACGGGAAAAACATAAATCCTTTAAATTTCATGATTGGGAGATGCCATTAAGTTGTATGTGATGTTACAGAACAATATGATTTTCACAGACAGGGTGCATGATTTCCACAAAGTGTCAGCTACACTGTATTCGGTCATTACATATTTTGGATTTTTTTTTTTTTACATTTACATTTAGCTTGTCTGAAACACAGAGCAGCGTCCCAATCTGCTACACCTGAATAACAGTAATAATGAGGCTTGAATTGACTAGTGGAAGTAGCAGCCACAAGAGATCTAAATGTTATAGGAAAGCATACTCTTAAATGATAAAGCTAAAGCCCCCATGTTTGTAGAAATTGGCCAGTGGCACAACAGTTTCATAATTTTGTTTGTGATTTTTGTACTGCTCTTTAATATTGAAGGATTATTTTTCTGCTTGGTACATGAAAAATCTTCTAAGCAGTAAAATGTCTTTTCAAACAGATTTGTTGATGGTGTTAGTTGCACAGGATGTATGAATCACTTTTACAGTTACTGTTTTTAGTATATTTTAGAAAATGTTAATGAAGAGCAGCAACATTATTTAGAATAATGTAATCTGATGATTTATCAAATAACACCTACATGCTGGAATATATTTTACTCTATTTTATGTTCTGAACAGCAGCTTCCAGCTACTGTGATAGCACATTTTGATGTAGTAGTATTCAAACAGACCGCACCTCTATGAATAAGTCTACGGGGGAAACATGTGAGAGGTTGTAGCTGGTTGGGGGTTTGCGGTGCTAGTATTTGCTGCTTTATACACTTTAATTGACTGTTATACTGGATTTGTTGTGAATTTCAATAAAGTCCAAAGTGGATAGTACGGTCTGTTCGCATACTACTACATTCCAAGGTGAAGACGCACCTATTAGGCCAGCACCTGGGGTCCTGATGGCGGCTAAGGAATGGGAGCGGTGAGATTTCGTTTGGCAGCACATTTTAATGTTCTTGGGATTGCCATGAGAATTAAATGAGGAAAAGTGTAAAAACCTCAATTTATTCAGAATATAAAAATAATGCAAACTCAAACTAAAAGTGATATATTGGCTTTGGGTAAACTTTCACACACTGGTTATGTAGATCTTAAGGAAAGGACCTCGTGATTGTCCTTGTGATTGACTTTTGGATTACGTCGGTGGATCAATTTTTAACATTTTGGGATTTTAATTTTTTTTATTAAAGGAATTGTGAAAAAAACTTTTGTTCTATTTCTATTCAATTAAAGGATTTTTTCTAAAAGTGTGGTGTATTTATTTACATTTTACTTTAATCCTTTAGCTAATGTGTAGGGGTACAAGCACCCCTTACCCATTAACAAGGGTTGCAGCATTTGGGTACCCCCTTTGTGGGGGTAACCAGATGCAAATAAGCCCCCCTACCCGCAGATCCCCACGACGACTGGGCCAGGGTTGTGGCGGAAAAGGCCCTTGTCCTCATCAGCATGGGGATAAGGTGCTTATCCAGGGGGGCTCCTAGAAAAGCACCCTCCCAATGCTAAGGGCATGTGGCCTGGTATGGCATAGGGAGGAGGGGCTCTCACTTGCCCCCCCCCCTTTCTTGCCAGGCCAGTGCCCAGAATAAGGGTCTGATTTAGGGGAGAACCTCACACTTTTTTTTTTTTTTACATTGGAGGTCCCTCCTAACATTCCTCCCAAACCTAAAGGGTCTGCTATCAATTGTGGGAGAACGTTAAGCTTTTATTTATTTTTTCTGCCATTGCCATTTGCCATTGGTCCAAACCATCCACAGAGCTAACTCCTCTAACACAGAGCAGAGGCTGTGACAGCTCTTGCCTCACTAGGTTAAGTTACACAAGCAGTGGGGAAGCCCGCTGTTGTGTAACCTAACTACCTGTCAAAAGCCGTATGCAGTGCTACCTGTAATTAACAGTCAGTGCTCCGTCCATGACAGGTTACACAGCAGAAAGGGTTTCCCTGCTGTGTAACCTGTAACAAGCCGCTCTGAATGGAGAAAAAGCTGTCAGCTTCAGACTTCATAATACTAGGTGAGGCTCTGACTCCCCTGCCTCCCCTGACCGCAAGTCCCTGGAGTATATTAAGGATAATCTGGCGAATGGTTCACTTGGAAGTCCATATGGCCTGCGGGGCAGGATTTTTGATGGTCCTCTCTGCCCCTGTTTTGACTACTGGGGCTCAAACAAGATAATAGTGAAGGACAAATATCTGCTCCCTTTGATCACTAAACTGTTCCATTGCTTGCAAGGAGCATCTGTCTTCACTAAATTAGACTTTCACAGAGCCTGCAATCTCTTCTGGAGATCCCTCAGGATTTTTCATGAGACTATCATTCACAATCCAATGGCCAAACAGAGCAAATGAACAAGATTTTGGAGCAGTTTTGCTCCCTGTATCAAAAATACAAAATCCACAAAATCCACCAAAAATACAAATCCACTCCACAAAATCCACTATCCACTTCTGGCTTGTACGGCTGATTTCAGCCATACATCAGCTCTGTACGGCTGCCTTTGGTCAGTAGGACTTCGACTCAGCCGATCCAACATTCTCATAGGGGCCGAACGACAGTGAGTGAATAGCCGAATGCCGCCGAGCGGCATTTAGCTCGGCTATTCTGCTCGGTACTTCGAAGGCGGAGCAAGCTGTGATGTCACGACTGGCTCCGCCCAGATGTCATTGTTTAACGACAGTTCAGCGTCCACAGGCCATTTGGGGGGCGCCGATCTATTAATACAACTGGGCGGATCTCACGGCTGGCTCCGCCCATCTGTCATTCGTGTGGCGAAGGCCAGCCTTCGGCAGGCTGTTCGCCCTGCTTCCACTGTCTCTTCAGGTCAGTCGAGCCAAAACATATGCCTTCAGCTCGTCTGAGCTGCTCGGCCATCTTCGGCTTCTGCACGGGCTATAGTAAATAGCCCATACAGCAGCGCTTCAGTTCAACTGAAACGAAGGGCAGAGGCGGACGAAGAGAGCTGAAGGATCAGCCGAAGCTACGGCTGGATCCTTCGTGAATAACCCCCTTAGTTTGAATTGCCCAGCTATGGCACAGTTTTACTTTAAAGATGGCTCATCAATAAAACTGGATGTAGAAAAGGTCAGAGTCCTTTATGACAAACCTAGCTTTACAAGACAAATAGATAACATCTGAGCCACTGGGGGTGATTTACTAACCTAAACACACACACGCACCAGGTGCGTGTGATTTTCACACAGCAAAACGTATTTATCAACCAAAAAGTCTCTAAAAGCATATTTCCACTAATGCCATATATGGAAAAATCATGCACATGATGCATATATAATGCTGCTTCACAGTTTAGACAAAAATGGTTAGCTCATGCATTTACATTCCTGCATTCATCAACGCAAGCAACACAACATAGAGCTAATTTACACAACATCACCTTGCAAATTCATGCTTGGCTTTGCACAACACACCTGCTGGGTGTGTACACATTACAAAGGTGTTTAGATTCCACCCATAGATCATGCTGGGAGGGAACACACTGCAGAGGTGTATACACGTTCGTGGTGTGTTTATAAGGTTAGTAAATCAACCCCATGTGTCATTGTAGATACCTAAGTGCTGAAAAAATGGCACCTGAAAACAATTAAAGTATAACCATTTATCTTCAGTCATGTTTTTTCAAATCAGCCACATTTTTTGACAGAATGAAAAGTGAATATAATCAATTTAATAATCGATTTTCATGGGCTAAAAGCAAACATTTTTTAAAAACAATATGCTAAACAGTTTAATGGTGTTCCCTATTCACATTCTACCGCCAAATAATGAAAAATAATAACATTGTTTGTGTACCCCCGCTTATTATTTGGAGACTGTAAGCAAAGTGAATTTACAAAACTGCCTGGCTTGAACTAATGCCAAAACAGTGTGAAGAAACTTTCCAAGATCATTCACATATATGCTACCATGGAATACTTGTCCTTCAGGGGATTTCTTTCTTTCTCACAAAAAATGACATAATTTGACATATATTTTTTAACCTTTGAACAAACCTACCCATGCTGTCTCTTCCTGTATCATTCTGGCCCTAATTGAGCTGAACTAAACTGCTGTGTGCTGGGTCTGCTTTTGTCATAATGTGCAAGTATGTACAACATACTTGCAGAATAAAGCAAGCCTATTTTTTAGAGTGGCCACCTCCAGCGATGTCCACGATTGTTCCATCACTGCTGCTAACATCTTCTGCTAGTCTTCTTCTGAGTGTGTTTAGTGCTTGCTACTGGTGATGTAACTCCTGCAAATGCACACAGGACTTACATTGTCTCTGATTCCCAGCTGTATTCCATGATGCCATCAATGAGCCAAGGCGTGCTGCTCTATGCATGCGCCATAGGCAGTGTAAACAGAATAGAACCTGGAAGAAGCAGTTTTTTGGCACGTCTTTTTTTTCATTTGTTTAATTCTGCTTTAGGCCCCATTCACACCTATGCGTATTGTAATATGCGCGTCTGTCGCGCGACCGTCACGCGTTTTTTTACCGCGATTCGCGGTAAAAAAGTCGCGCGACCGTCGCGCGATTCCAAAGGCTACTTGGCAGTGTCCAAATGGAAAACGCCCTACAACACGGACCAATACGCAGCAAAAACGCTCCGGGACCTTTTCATGCGTGGGCCGTTTTGTAGTGCGTTCGGGACGGGCGGAAATACGGACAGGTGGGAACGATACCATTGACTACAATGCTATTTATTTTTTTGACCGTTTTGTAGAGCGTTCATCGAGCGTAGGACGCGCTACAAAACGGTCAGGTGTGAATGGGGCCTTAATGTGAGTTTAATTTGATTACAAATTCACAAATCCAGCTGCTTATATAAGATTTTATGAAGGTCAGTTTGCAATGTGTTTATTTTTTACATCAAAACCCCTCACTGAGAAAAAAAAAATCAAAATGCATTGAAAACGCGACCTTTGACAAGAACAAGGCTAAATATAAGGTGCTTTCACAGTCCCTTGACTTCCTTAACTTTAGTCCACCTCTCACACTTAATGGCCAACTCCAGCAAAAGCATTTTATTTCACTTTGAGTAAGCAGGGAAGGTTTCGGTCCTCCATCATACTTATTGGCATCTGTGCCCCTTTTAGAGATTTCCTTTCATTTCTTGTTAGGGCATAAAGTGATCTCTCCAATGGGATCAAAGACATAAAAATACATCTTTAGTACAGTGATGAAGGTTTAGAGATTCTGACAATGTTTTATTGCTGTCCATGCGTTCTTGTCCCAGTGCCAACCATGCCCCCCCATATCTTGTACAGGAATCACAGGGAAATGAAGTGATGGAGAATGTCCCGATACATCCAAAGCATTCGGGGTCGATAAGGTGGGTGACATCACCAGGGAGTTGAAAAGACTCAGGAAACGACGCACGGACTTAGAACTTCATGGACAAACCTTATCGGAGTATTACCGAACAAAGAAGATCCCCCGAGGGTTTCGGATTACGAACCAACCCAACATTGGCCGCAACAAGAGTGAATTCTGTGAAAAGTGGTGTTAAATATCCACCCAGAATTACCTCAATTACATGATCTTAGTGATAGAAGAAGTTAAAGTGCAGCTATGCCATATTAACAGGAAGATTATTACCCTTAAGTCGTCATTGAGAGAAAAGACACCGGATAGAGAAAAACTCAACACCGAATTGAACAATATCAACTCTTCAATTGAGATACTGTATTTTTCCATGTCTTATACACGGGGGGGCCGAGAGGAGAACTGCGGTTGCGAAACTGCCTATACCTCTGGAAACTAGCCTCACGAGTGAAACTTCCGATTGCAGAGAAAAGCTAACAGGTTTCCTCCAAACATGAGCTTTATGTACCCGACGTCAGCTGATGCTGCGGAGAGCCTGTAGCCAGTGCCCAGATGCAACAGGGAGCGGTAATGTCAGAGCATTCTGAGCCCATAAAATGTCAGAAAACAAAAAAAATCCCGGTAAATACCAATACCAGGAAGCGGCTGTCTTACTCTGCAAAATTTAAACTGGTTGTAATCAGTTATGCAAAAGAGCATGGAAAATATTGATTTCTGAATTTTGGGTAAGAAAAGTGGGGGGCGTCCTATACATGGGGGCGTCTTATAGACCGAAAAATACGGTATATGCCGATAAATAACGACAAATAAAACTAAATACATTCAAACAAGTCAATTAAGACTACCAAGAGGGAAGGGTCTATCCTTGGTTAACTGGAATTTCCCGCCCATCCAGCGCCATCTCACCAGTGGAAAGGGATATCTTCACAGAGAATCCCTCATCTGATAGTGACCCAGGTACAGCGTCAGGACCTATCACACATACAAGAAGCACTATATCTCCTTTTCCAAAGGCCACAGGCGCAGGAGACCCAGGCGGGGATGCAGGAACAAGAGATATGCGCACCCACACATACAGAGGGAGACCCCCGAAGGGAACCCAATAGTTAATTGTCATCACGCATAATCACAGAGGGCCAGTCAAAAATATTATCCAAAGGACTGTCGTTTTGTCCCAGCGGACATTTCAACACATTCCAATTTGATATACATCTATTCAAACTGGAAAGATCACTCAAATTGAAACAATATTTCTCAACCATTACCTCAATACCTCCGATGAAGAGCAAACTACTGTTCAAAAAGAAGAGTAACTTCATACCCTCAGGACAATACCCCACCATTGACACCTACATCAAGACATTAAAACATGAAGTCATGACCACAGCCAATATGAATATTATGAACAAGAGCATTCGGGGGAACTTCACCAAGAAGGATTGGCAACATCTTAAATAGTTAAAAGACAATAAAAGTTTAATCATTAAACCTGCCGACAAAGGAGGTGCAGTTGTCGTGATGAACTATGAGAACTACAGGATCGGCATGAGTTCTATGCTTTCAGACAACACCAGCTATAGACAGATCACCCGAGACATCGTCAATATCACCCTAAGAGAATTAACCACACTAATTGATATAGGAGTGACCAATGGATGGATAGATAAAGCCACATCAGAATTCTTGGTGAACAACGCACGAATTCCGGTAATTTATGGCTTACCCAAGATACATAAAGGTTTGGATCCCCTGAAGTATAGACCAATTGTGTCGGGGACGGACTCCACAACACATCCATTAGCCAAGGCACAATGGAAAAAAGCAGGTAGATCTCGGCCAATGCAAGATCACCACTACGGACAAGGTATTTTACCAGTATGCATCTGTATCATGTGTTCAGCATATAGCTAATTGCACCTGGGCAGCATGGTGTGAATCACATCGTTAGGACGTCAGAGGAGGAGGTATTAACCGCATTGTGATTGGTAGTTTGATTTTGTTTCACCTGTATTCATTGTTTGATTTTGTTGCTTGACTCACTCTGTTTGCCTGAGGACGGGGCCGCATGCTCTCGAAACGTCGCTGAGGACGTAAACAGCATTGACTTTAATATCATGGAGTGCGAGTGACTACTTTCATCTATCTACATTTCACGGAGGCATCCGTTGTCACCACTGCACCCACCCAGTTGGATTTGGGTTTTTGTCAGGAAGTTCGGCAAAAGTTTGCTTCCATTTGCGAACTCCACATAGGGTGACGAACACGACCGTGGCCATCTTCCCCGCTCTGACACGTGGTTGGGGCTTCCTCTAGTCGAGATCGCGGTCGCAGACAGACCTGTGCACACTTGCTGTGAAGCTTTTTTGTGTGCTTTTTAGCACATACAGGAATTGATTCGGTTTGCAACCAATTCGGTTCGCGACCAGAATCGTGGAACAAATTAAGTTTGTGAACCGAGGTACCACTGGATATGTAAACCCAATATTCAGTATGGTATCTTGCCACACTGTATGCAGTTTTCCTCATTGGGGTTAGGGGTTAACCCCTTGCCATAACATTAATTCTGGCTGCCTTTTAAGGGGTTAACACCAGGAGTTGGAGTCAGGCATTCTGATCATGTGATCACTGTGATTGGCCATCACACTGGTCACATGATGGAAAACCCATCCCACTGGCTCCCAATCATAAATAGTGACCGGGAGCTGCCAGTGATAGCTTGGTCATTATGCTGGAAGTCAACTCTGGAAGTTGTGTCCCAAAAAAGGACAGAGGACAAACAACTAATCACAAGTATTCCCTGTAGTCCTTAAGTAGCTAATAATTTCCCATAAATTACTTATCATGACCTGTTCTGCACTGTTTCTCTGTGGGGGCAGCCATCTTGGCACTGCTGATTTTCAGTAGGAATTAATGCAAGAAGTACATTATTCAGGATACTACATAGGCACAATTAACACTTCTAGATGTTCTCTAAAAGATACATTTAAGGTTTAGTTTAGAGTAAATTGGATTGCTGCCACTCAAAAACACTCCAAAATATCATATGTACTAATAGATTCAATAACAAGAACATAGCAACAAAAATGTGCTTGTACTCAAGGACAGTTCATCGCTGCCAAAACATTGCATGTCTTTTCATTTTACTCCTACACAAAAAACATCCACACTTTTCGGAAGGCAAACATTAACAGGTTCATTCTGGACTCTTCACCAAACCAATGGTATTTCTTAATCTCAGGTACTAAGTAGCAGTTTTGATGTTTTGCATAATATATATTCTTTAAATCCCCAAAGGTTCACAGTATGTCAGCAATGTTCATGTGGCTAGAAGAACATACGCATTGACTTTTAAATAAAGGGGTACAGTTGTCTTAAATCCGAACTCCATGCTCTGTGCCCCCCCCCTAAGTCTTATCGCCTCCCCTTGGAAGCCTCCTGCAAGTAGGATATTCAATATGCTTCTATTTTCTTACCTTTATCAAAGTCTTCAGGCTGGTAACATGGTTCCGCAGGCTCCTCTTCCTCTTCAGCTCTTTTCTGGGCTAGACAGTCCTAATGCCAGGCATCATTCAATCCAGAAGAATGGTGCAACCTTGTTGCAGAGAACATTTACTGGGGGGGGGGGGGG
>NW_017306968.1:801795-802894 GCF_000935625.1 Nanorana parkeri
GGGGACAGTTCCGGGCTGAAAGTCAGAAATACAGACAGAGAGAAAATAGCCTGGTGCTGGACTTTAATAACATTACTTAAGTATTATTAGTATTAAGAGTTCTAATACTCTGCCATTGTTTCCATCTCACAAAGCTGGGAATCACAAAACAACTGGCAAAAGCCTGTTTCTTCACCAGCATGTGAATGTTTTATCTTTAGGAGCATGGGGGATTACCCTGGAGAGAAGTATTGGACTAATAGATTATGTGCTGGCTTAAGGTTCTTAGGTTTCTTTTCAAATCTCTTTATGACGCTTCAAAGGCTACGTCCTGGAAAATATCAGATAAATATTTATGATACTATGGTCTGTGCTGCATTTCAAAAATGAAAATGAAAAATGGTTTTACTGGTGCTAGCCTTAGCAAATCACTTATCTTTCGGGTTGTTTGAATTACAAGACTCAATCAGCCATTTAATAGTGTGTAAATAATGACCACAACTAAATGCTAAGATTCATGGCTTTATATGTAACCTGCTTTGTCATTTACAAATGCCTTCTGGTTTTTGTTATGTAACCTTTGCTTCTGTTTTGTATTCAGTATTGTCATCCTCTTTGGATTAGCATGACTTCATATTTATATTTATTCCTAAACACACCCACTCTCCTATACAAAAATGCTTTCCACATCCACCAATTAGATTTACTTGGACGTTTCAGTCTGACTTGTAATACAGGAGAGATGAAGGAAACAAGGAAATAACACAGGAATAAAGACTATATATATATTCTTTTTTGAGATAATAAAAACATACACCAGGATAGTAGTAACAGATATATGACCATATGGCCGCAGGGCCCATAAAGCAGTATGAATTTCAGACACATTTGCACAAAAACACCATATGGCAACAAATACAAAATAATATTCTGATGTTATGTCTTTGTTATATTATTTTAAGAATAACTTGAGTGGTAAGGTTAAGGCTTGTGATCTTTTGCCCATTGCATCTCAGTGCATGAGTTTATATGGGGTAACTAGAAAAGTAAAATAGAAAGGCTGCAGTATTCCAGTTTATAGTAAAACAAGGATAGAAGCAGAAGGGCAGGGTGAGGAGGG
>NW_017306968.1:807447-832858 GCF_000935625.1 Nanorana parkeri
GGTGGGGGGGTGAGCACAGAGGAGATATAAAAGGGAACAAAAAGGGGGTTGGTTGGAAGGGAACCTCTCCTTCATCCAGGAATCTCCTTTTACCAGCAGAGATCTACAGTTATATGCTGGTGAAATAATCACAGAAGGTCAGTGTGTAAGACAGCTTTATACTCAGAGATGGAGGAGAACTCATTCCAGTTGAACCAAGTCTCCCATTTGTTGTGAGTCCCATACTGGATGACGTAAGATCTTCCATTTGCGGGATTTTGCTTACCTTATTAAACCATTATGTGATGGAAGGGCCATGTTGCTTTTTCCACATATCAGGAACACAGCTTACAGCTGCATTTATCAAGTGTGGAAACAGATATTTTATCTGTTTTCCTAGGTATCATGTTATGGTGCACAAGGAAGAAGGCGGGATCTAACGGAAAAGGGAAGCCTTTACATTTTTAAGAGATTTGCCTAACCTCTTCCCAGAATGGTTTAAGAATGTGGCAAGATCAGAAGATGTATATTATGTCTCCCTCGTTTTGCCCACATCTCTAACACACATTTAGAGTCGATGGAAATATAGGGTGAGGTGCTTGTGGCGTTCCATACAAGTAGGTAAGGATTTTTAAAGTACTGTACATATCACAGTTTATTGGGTATAATAGAGATGATTTTCTTTTAATTCCCATTTATTGAAATATGGGGTGTGTAATATTAAGGTGGAGAATTTAGTAATGCCTTCTTTATGGAGCCTGTGTGTCAAAGAGGTTCTGTGTTTTCACATTAATGTTTGAATGTAATAAGCAACCGGAGAAAGATTTAAGAGTTGGCCATAGATCTAAAGATATTATATAATTTGACTTTTCTCCAAAAGTACAAGTGTTCCAAGCAGGGGACATTCTGACTAAATTCGGTGTCTACAGCATAACATTAGCAGTCCACTAAGAGATTTCACTTGTTGCCTCAGATTGCTCTTTATTAACACAGCTCATTCCATCCAGAAGGGAGAATCTGCTCTCACTCTGCCTTTAAGAAACTATTCCCTGCTTAGCAATTCAGAACCAAAACTGATTGACATAGAAGAGAACACCAATTTACTGCCTTATTCTCCCAGGGTCTGCCAGATCCCAGCATCATTAGGAGAAGATAGGAACGAGAGAAATATCTCCATGCTGTAGTTTCTTTATTAGAATGGATATTGCAATGCAAGGCACATCTTTGTAATTTCCACCAGAATATTAATTGTTGACAGAGAGTATAATTAATTGGGTGAGTGGTAAAATCGAATATTCATTATGCTAGAAATATAACCTGAGTTCTGCTGAAAGCTTGGACAACATGTACAGCCTTGTCACTGAGCTACAGTGTTCTATGGAAGGAGGATGTAATCTGCAGTAATCTTGTTGCGTTGCACATAGGGATCTTTTGGAGCAAGAAAAGTGAAGCTACATTATAACTAATGGATCATAACACATAAAACAGTCTGATTTGGTGGGCATCTTAGCATAGTATACAGGCATTTACATTATTTTCATCTGTGATGGGTCCTGGACAACATTTAAAAACAACAGGTTTTTAAATGTGTTACATTAATTTATTTAATTTTGTTGTGCCTTAAATCCAGCCATAGAAGTCAGCTTTCCGGCAGCACACTATAAATATAGAGAGCAGTGGTCTATCTTCAGCGGTTCTACAAACCCCCTGCACGGTCACAATTCCTGTGCTCCTATCAACAACAGATGGGGCATATCAGATCACTGTCCAAAGAGGGTAGAGCTCCTTATCCTCACTGTGTTGTGGCAAACCTGACTTTTGGAGCTTACATTGGAGCACAATACAATACATTATTAACTAATAAATACATAATTGAATGATTAAAGCCCAATAGAACCTTCAGTTCTATTGGGCTAATACACTTTAGGTGCATCCTGCTAGTATGCTGCGTTGATCTCTTTGCAGAGGTCAGAGACACTCCTTCTTAGTCAGGGTTAGAGCTCTCCAATCAGTGGAGAGCCTAAGCTTTGCTGACTGCAGGGCTATTGATGTGACTCATCACCTCTTGAATAAGACCACTGTTTTCCCACAGAGAGAAAGGGTCCTACTCTGCAGCTGCTGGCAGGAGGCAGGCTTTTCTACTCAGGCTGAGGCTGCTTTAGAACGAAAACAAACTGTGAGACTTTGCCCATCTTTTGCTGTGATGCATCTGCAATGCCTTTAGCTGATTTAAACTTAAGATTAAATTTAACTTTAAAAGAGAACTATAGCTAAACCTTTTTTGGGGGCTATAGTTCTCTTTTGGGTCACAGGAGTTAATTTACTAATGTAAATATCAGTATATAGCGGTCTACTGCTCTAGAGCCAGAACCAGCTGTGCCCGCCCCCTCCCTGTCTGTCCTGCCAATAAGTGCTGAAGGAATGGAGAAAGGGGAGGGAGAATCCCTGCGGGGGAATCCTTGCAGGAATCAGTGACTGACAGCCACCGCTCTCTGCAGGGAGAAGCCATGAGCTGAGTGATCAACGGTTCTCAAGCTATAATGCCAGTGTGTGACAGCTGCAGTGTCACAGGCAGGCTCAAACTATTGGGAAGAGCATATTTTACTCTCCCAATAGTTCTCCTTTAACCTGTTCATGTAGCCTATATTTTCCTAGACTATTATTGGCAGTAAAATGCTTCATGATTAGGACGTGTGGAGTGGTAGGAGGCACAAGAAAACAAGCACCTCAAAAGCTAGTTTTGGCAATGAAAGGTGTCTGACAGCCTGGAGCAAACTATTCAACAGCTTAATTTGCTTTAAAAATTAAGAGCCTGCAGCGTGAGAGGAATACACTGGGTGTGTGTTTGTCGAAGCCTGCCTTTCACTGAACAAACAAGGGCTCTTTCTTTGAAGAAGAAGAAGAAGAAGAAGAAGAAGAAGAAGAAGAAGCACACTCATAGTGTCATCTCTGAGTGACCAGAGATATTCACTCACAGAAGTGTTGGTTTCCCAGCAGGGGATCTTTCCTCTTTAACAGATTAGAGACATGGGCAGTGAGAAAGGAAAGTATTTCCAATCGTTTTGTATTTGCAAAGTTTTAAAGTACATGTCTCTTTAAACAAGGGATAAGATAGAAAGTTTGTAAACCAGAGAGGACAGTAACAAGATTGCAAATCAGAATTTAATGAGACAGCAGAGAAAAACACCTTCATGGCTTAATGAATAGGATGATGTAAAAGTGTTCAGAAAGAGATAAGAATTGTCAAAATAACACCTTATGATTTTGATCACAGGAAAATGGTAAGAGGACAGAAAAGTGTTGCTTGCATTAGATTTTAGAGGTCAGAGGCAGAGAAAACAGTTTGGTTGAACATGTTCAATCATTAAACAACTTCATGTCTAAAGCTTGTGAAATAAGAAAGGAGCACTGTGACACTGTGGGATTTGGATAACAACGAGGAGGAAGCCACATTAAAATGTATATCCCATCTATAAAGCTATGCACTCTTCGCTAAAAAACAACTCTTGCATAATTGTATTCACCAGGAAAGTAGTAAGTAGATTACATTTCATTGTAATAAATCATTCAGAATAGAACATTTTAGAATTGTGTCTTCAAATGTAAAATGGAGAAGGGAATTGTTAGTAACTGCCCATACTGTGTCTGTTGGGGTGCAAAAGGGTTTGTGACAATGACAGCAATCTGCTGCCTTGTGAGTCTGAAGTGTAGAGTATAAAAGCATACAGAGGAGTTTATAGCCTAGCACCCTGTGGAGTTTATAATATACACTACAGAAGTAAAGGAGAATTGTAATTGTTATTGTAGTTATTACTAGGCATTTCCCTGTTTGGGAGCAGTTCTGGACAAAGTGGCATCAGGGCTACCAACAGTTGTCAGGAGAACCCATATTACATGATATCTCAGTCCCCTTACACACTGCCAAATAATTTAGTATTATGGCAAAAGACATAGTATTGCTTTTTATTCATCTGTGTTCTTAAGCACATACATTATAGCTTCAGCAATTTAATAACTGTAGTTACATTCAAATTATGATTTAAGAATAATTCTATGGAACTTTCAAATGCATTTTATATACATGATTACTGACAAAGAAGATTTAAACTTTCATGTAGGATTAGAGCTTTACTAGAATTTCACTTGGTTAACGTAACAGTAAAGTTACCCTAATGTATTGTGAGGCTGAGACCTGCTTTATTTACTGAGGCAAACTTCCCTCGGTCTTAGCAGTGGCTTTGCCCTACTCATCTATTCCACTGTTAATGACAACCTCTCCTCCTGTGCAGAAAAAGGTGCTCTGTGTAAAGCACTGCGTAAATTGTCAGTGCTATATAAATACCTGTAATAAAGAAAAAAAATGTCTCCTTGTGTACAGGAACTGATATTTTTTTGCACTTTTCAATTATATCAAAACATTTTTAAAGTTATAGTTAGCAGACCAGAAGAAGGCAAAGAAGAGTTGTTTATTTTGTTTATTGTGAGGGTTTAATTGTTTCTTTTCTGACTGACGGTCGGGCCGCGGCTCCCGTCCCGATGTCAGAAAAGAAAAGAAAAAACGATCGCAGGGAAAGTGTTTCTCTCCCGGGCGGCCGGGAGCCGCTATCCAATAGCGGGAGACTCCCGGAGCGTCCGGGAGAGTTGGGATGTCTGGTTTATGTACACTTTATGATTATCAAGGCTATAATGAAACCATTATTCTATGATCAGGTTTCTATTCTAAGGAATTTTGTGTTCATCTCCTTGCCTTGTTTGCAGCACTAAAAGAATACAGGCCTTAGGTTCTCATAGGAAGCAACATTTACCAGCTCTCTGCCTTTCCATCGGTTGCATGTCCGCCAACTTCCTTTAATTACTATACTGCACTGGGAGAACCATAGTCTGAAAATTAAATCATTCTTTTACATCTTGGATCCTCAGCAAAGAATGCAATTAGTATTGTTGAAATAACTCTCTGGGTCTTCCTGCCTTGGCAGAAGCTACCACTCATTTCTCCAGATCCTGGTGCAGAGAGTCACCGGAGGCATCAGCTGCGCCTCTTGTAAAGGACTTGCAGCATTGAACCTTGCCGTGACTGTGCTATTATAGTACATACATTTGCAGTGACTGAAAACTGGCTCAGAGGCACAAAGGCACAAAGTTTGGGCACAAAGTTTTCTTTTCAAAGACCAATGTCAATCTTACTTTAGGCATGCCCAATATTACCTTATAAGACATAATACTTACCTTATATGGCTCTAACTCCTACGCCGGTCTGTACCAATCCTTCACTCATTTGTACACGCACTGAAACTGCATCTCCTAAAACGTAAAGTAGAACTATGGCCTCTCTTTAAAGAAAAAAACAAAAATAAGTGGTGCAGCACTTAATTATAAGTGTATTTGTTTTGATAGTTTTTTTTCTACTGCTCCCGCAAAGTGCCACAAGCAGTTGTTGAACCTACCACTGTCTAGCTTTCACTACAGTGGGATGAAAACATGATGCAAGGGGTACAGCAATCAGCATTGCCATTGCTGATTCACAACCCTTTAGCTTGTCAATCAGCACCTGGCCACACCCAATCCTGCCCACTGCCTTCTGGAGTAACAGCGCTGCCTCTGTTGCTGTAACCCTCACGCAGTGAGCTGTAGAGTCTGGGAGGGAGAGCTGGTGAGACATAAATGAAGGAGGATTTGGCTCAGCAAGGGGAAGTAAATAAAGTTGTTTGTTTACTTTATGAGGCACATGCATCACATACTGTAGTAACTGGATTTAGTACTTGTTTAGACTGTCATACAGGAGCCTTTAGTTGCACATTAGGATTCGGTACTAGATTGTTGTGAGTAAACAGGGTGTTTCTTCATGTTGCAAGCAATCCAGAACAACGGTATGGAGCTATCTGTGTCCAGGGCCAGTGTTAGACTATTTTGTGCACTAGGCAAGACCAGCTACTTAGCTACTTGCACCCCCTCCAGTGGTGCAACCCCCAATCCCCCCCACCCTGCGCAGCCCCATTCTCCTGCGGATTAGCTTCTGCAGGCAACAGGAGGATTCAATTTAATTTGAAATAGCCAATAGCAGACTTACTATTGAAATCCCACCCACTGAGCAGAGGAGTGAACCTGAGAGAGAAAGTTGTCTCTCAGTTCCTCTGCTCAGTGGGCGGGTGCAATAGCCAGCCTGCTATCGGCTTTTGCAATTTGAAATAGATGAGCAGCGCCCAAGGTAGCAGTGCGCCCTAGGCGGCTGCCTAGTTTGACGAGTGGCAGAACTGGCCATGCCTGTGTCCACAGAAGTATAGAGCACCTATCTCTAAACAGGAGCCACCTGTAAGCTTCAGTGATCTTAATTTACAGCATCAGAACGATCCTGAAGCCATGTAATGCATTGGCAATATTGATTCCAGTGAAAGGATGTAATTAAGCACAAAGTAAAATCATTATATTTACTGTGATAATGTTATACTCATCACAGACATGTTATTGACATTATTGACATGTAGAGAGGCATTTCTGCAAAATCATTTTACAACAACAGATCTATATGAAATCTACCAGCAGTTCTTTACTATGTGCTTTTGAAAAAGACCAATGTCAGAACTGATCTCTAAACAGGAAAAGGTCATTTTAGTCCTACTAGTGAGTGCTCAGTAGACATGTGTGATTTGTTTTGTAAAGATTCGTTATTCGGACAAATTTTCAGAGATTCGGTAGTAATCTGTATGGAAATTTGTGGTAGTCTGTATGAACTCTTGTTTCTAGACAAATATTTGTTGCAGCAAAGTGACATTAGACAAAAGAGAAAAAAATGACTCTGTTTTTTCAGTTAAAGGATTTGTTTTCTAAAAGTGTGGTGTGTTTATTTACTTTTAACCCTTTAGTGAATGAGTAGGGGTACAGGTACCCCTTACTCATTAAAAAAGGGGGCATCTGTGTACCCCCTTAATTAAACCCCCCCCTTTCCTGCCTTGCCAGGCCTGTGCTTGGATCAAGAGTCTGGTAGGAATTTTTCTTTTGTCCATGTTTTCTTTTGTCTAATGTCACTTTGCTGCAACAAATATGCGTCCAGAAACGAAATTTTGTACAAACTACTGCTAATGAACTTCTTTCAAATCCAAATCCCGAAATTCCCTCTTCCCTGTATGTTAAAATTCCTCAGCACTATGTCCATTGTCAAGGCCAGTATATATTTGGCAGAGATTTGCAATACCTCACCATAATATTTTGCAGAATGTTATGATAAAGGACATACTTTCGTGTCTTGCTTCCACTTCCTGAGTAAACCTTGAGAAATAAAACATATTGATATATTCTGAACTCTGTTACAACTTCTTCTGTTTGAAACCCTTGGATTAATCATGTATTTGGTTCTATTCTGTATTACCTAGAGAATGTGGTTCTAAATATGTCTCTCATTTCCATCTATTTATCCCTTCAAGAATAAAAAATGGGACTAATGCATTCTTTATTATGAATTTTATTCAATAGGGTTGCTTTCCACAAAAGTAAACTATTAAGGAAGGCAATGAAATGTGCCAAAATATGTCGCAGAAACTGTACACTCTTCTCTGCTCCTTCTGTGTGTCAATGTTACTGAAAATAAAACTGTCCTTCCAGTCTGCATATTAAAGGATGAATAATACATAACTCCGAAGCAAGCATTTTCAATTTACAATTTGTCTGCTAGCTGGCAGATTATCTATTTTATCTCATTCCTTTTTTTTTCTTTTTATACATGATGCAAGGAGCTAGAGTATGCCTGGTGTTCAGTGGGCAAGGGGTCCATTCCTCCCAACTTTCTGAGAAAGACCTAAAAACACCTTCGAGTACAATGTAATTATTAGGGATGCACCGCTACCGATACTAGTATCAATATCAGTGCCGATACCAAGTATTTGGGCGAGTACTTGTGCTCTGATAATTACCTCCGATACCGAAACTTCAGTGCCGAGAGAGCATGGAGCTGACTTCCTTTGAAATCAGTTTGACTGGATGAGCAGCGCTAAAAATAAAAACAACCTTAACCAATAAATCAGTGAAAGTGAAAAAAGGTGACTCCAATCTACTGGAGATAAGTAAATAATGTTAGTCGAAAGCTGCTGTAATATAAACCCCTGGGGTCTAATAGATGAATATCGAATAGAAATACAGCGCTATCTATTTAAGTGTGAATAATACTAAATCAGTGTGAATGTAAACATATACACCAAAAAATCTTACATGTAACCAATGTGTTAAATAAGGTTATAAGTGAAAATTATAATTGTAACAAATGTGTTAAATAAGGTTATAAGTGAAAATGATCATTTTCACTTATAACCTTATCTAACACATTGGTTACATGTAAGATTTTTTGGTGTATATGTTTACATTCACACTGATTTAGTATTATTCACACTTAAATAGTTAGCGCTGTATTTCTATTCGATATTCTTCTTCGATATTCTTCTTCCTTTGAAATCAGCAAGTGAAGCTGACTTCCTAGCCAATCAGGAAGCCGGGGGCACATCTTGACCCGCTTCCCGGCTTCCTGATTGCCTAGGAAGCTGTCTTCATTTGTTGCTAGGCAGCCTGGCTCCTAACCAATCAGGAAGCCGGGCGGTAAGTCATGACCCGATTTCCTGATTGGTCAGGGAGCCAGGCTAACCTATCAACAAGTGAAGTCGGCTTCCTAGCCAAACAGGAAGCCAGGAGGCGGGTCATGATGTGCTGCCCAGCTTCCTGATTGGCTATGAAGTCAGCTTCACTTGTTGCTAGGCAGCCTGGCTTCCTAACCAATCAGGAAGCCAGGCGGCATGTCATGACCTGCTTCCCGGCTTCCTGATTGATCAGGGAGCCAGGCTGCCTAGCAACAAGTGAAGTGGGCTTCCTAGCCAATCAGGAAACCGGGAGGCGCGTCATGATGTGCCGCCCAGCTTCCCGATTGGCTAGGAAGTCAGCTTCACTAATTCTGTCAGCTTCAATATGGAAGCCGGGCAGCACCTCATGACCCAGGCAGCCTTGGGAAGTGAAGCCGTGTACAAAACACCGGCTTTCCAGGCAATAAGGAAGACTGGCGTCATGATCATGGTTATGATTTGCCACACGGCTTCCTGACAATCGGTAATCGATACTGAAAAACCGGTATTGGTGCATCCCTAGTATTTATGTATTTAGGCAATCGACACACTGTGGGTGAAGTATGTAAGGAGAGAGTTTTCCATTCTGGGGAGCTTTGGAAGGTGTATGCTGTTCAATGTAATGAAATAAAATTTGGATTTATTTGGAGGAAGCAGTGAGTGCGGCTCTTTTATGACAAAAATTAATACAGGTGGGAGCGGGCCCCAGCACCTGGAGGTTCCTTTCAAAGCTGGCCATACACCTATAGATTATCTTCAGATTTTCTATAGTTAGATGGAAAAAGTGCAACAGATTCCTCCATCTAGGCTAAACTGTGTGGATGGAGGAATCTCCCACTGGGCCAAGCTTCAGTATCTTGCTAGTCGGCCCCACTGGCTGTCAAAATACCTGAACAATATGATTGGATGCAGGCATTGTGCAGGTATTTTGCAATCCAGCTTGCAGAAGAAAACTTAACCCTTGCAGTGAGGCTATCCCCACACTACAAGGCTTAAATGCTCCTTTTTGTCTAGTGTCTAAAATAACAAAGAAATACTCACCCGAATCTCAGTCCCGCCTGGCTGCTAGACGAGTCCCTGCAGCCTCTTTCCTCCTCCGCTCCAGCAATGGAATGTCTCACGGTGTTCTCACGTCCAGTACACTGTGTTCTTATACCCCAAGAGCGAAGGGGGAGTTAGGCTGCATGGACCGGTCTAGCAGTCAGGCAGGACTGAGGATCAGGTAAGTATATCTTTGCTTTATTTGCACCTAGACCAAAACAAGTAATTAACCCTTGAAGTGCGGGGGTAGCCCCACTGCAAGGGTTACGTTTTTTTCCGCCTGGAGTTCTTTAACCTCCCTGGCGGTATTCCCGAGTCTGGCTCGGGGTGAATTTTCCATATTATATTATAATTTTTTAATTTCGTGTTTCAAACTTTATCATACCTGGGATGTCTACTGGACTCTTGTTTGGACAGATTTAGGTGAGTTATTCCTAGTATTTACTAAGAACTATAGGTCTACAATGTAAAACAACATATTTGCTTGAAAAACAATGTACCGCTTTTGGTACCTAAAATCCTGAATAATCATACCGCCAGGGAGGTTAAATTTGCGTGTGCATTACCAGCAGGTTTCATTCTGCTGTATTATTCACAGTTTCAATAACTCCTTAGATGAGTTTATATGTGTTATCTCTTTAAAACTCTGAAAAACGGTGCAAAGATCAGTACGATTGAAGACAGTCTCAGGAGTCCCTGCCCTTCATCGTGTTGAAGGTTAGGATGAACATGATGAACGATGGGGGCTCCTGATACTGTCTTCAATTGTACTGATTGTTGTGCTGATTGACATGGCAGAAAACCCCTTAAAATGCAGTTCTACTGAATTCACACCTCACTTGATAAGTTCATACTACACTTTATGTTAAATTGAATTTTCTGACCACATAAAAACTTGTTGATGAAAATTCTCCTGACAATTGACTTATTTCACTTAACCTGGAGTTAACTTGTTATTTTGCTAAAGTGATACAGAGTTGGAATCGAGACCCTCGTCTGCAGTCTTGTATACACAGAGGTTCTCCAATCTTGTGTGGTATGAGATTTCCATTCATCGTCAAGTAACCTACGCCACTAATGGTAAAAGGTGTAATTATCCAGATGCAGCACTCTACACCATCTCACTAAGAGACCCCTAACTATCTCTCACCGAGAAATCAACAGGTATTCTCATACATAATTCTAGATCTAATCATTTTGATGAGACGCAGGTGTACAGAGTAGGTGCTAGGAGGATGTGGAGGATGTTTCACTCATGCAAAACATCCATTCACTAAAGTGTGTAGCTGTACCTCCTGTTTCCTCGTCCTTATCTCTTTCACACCTCAACAACAATTCTTTCCTGTTTTTATTGCAATGAACTATAAAATATCAGGCTTTCAGATAGATTTCTGGCCAAAACCTTTGTGCATGCTTCAGATCAAGTGGACAAAGGTTAAACCGACAGTCAGGGCTGTGGCTACCATGAGGCAAGTGAGGCACTCGCCTCATGCGCAGCTGAGAGGGAACACAGCCAGGCCAGAGAGCACAGGGAGCCATGGCGAAAGGGGCGCCAGGCGGCCAACACAGCCGCGGCTCAGCAGGGAGAAGAGGGACGGCCCAACTTCTCCTCGGATTCCTGCTTCACTCCCCCGCCTGTATGGGCAGAGGCAGTGGTTATCCGATGAGAAATGGAGCGCTGCAGCCGGCGGGGGGGGGAGGGGGAGCTGTCATCCAGGATTGCCGAGCGGTAAGGAGAGAGAGAGCTGCTCGGTCAGGATCTGACAGCCTGCGGGGGGAGCGACAGCGCTCCCTCCTCCACTTCCTGTTCATTCATGAGTTTCTCAATGGGTGAAAGCTCTCATTACAGAGGCTTCTAAATATTTTACTATCACCAGTTTCTGAATAAATGGGGAGCCTCTGTACTGAGACCTTTCCATTCATTTAGAGCAGAGGCTGCAGAAAAAGAGATGGAGGACTTTTTTTTTATTTTAACATATTATTGGACATGTGCAAAGACTAAAAATTTGTTTTGGACGAAATGAACGGGAACTGAAAATGTTTTCATTAGGTTCGTCAAACTAAATACATTTTTGTAGACTTGTGCGCCGTCAAAAAAATTAGTTCCGTTTCGTTTCGTTCCATTTCGTAATATCCATTATTTCGTAATTCGTATCCGAAACTCTATTCGGATTCGTACGAAATACGTATTTTTGTTCGTTTCGGCACATTTTCGTATAATGACGAATGTTCGTAACGGAACGAACATACGTCAACGGAATTTCGTATTTCCTGCCTATGTATTGTAATGCAACCCTCAGCAGCAGCGGATCCGTATTTCGGATTAAAAAAAAAATCTTGTCATGTTGTTCAACCTCATTTACAGGGGTAAAATTAGTTCCTGTTTCAAAGAAATTCGGATCCGAAATTCGTATTTTGGATATAAATTCGGAAACTGCCATACGGATTTCGTATGCTTACGAGTCTACGAATTTCAGGAAAATTCGTACGAATTTCGATTCGTAACTAAACGAATCGCACATGTCTACATTTTTGTGCTATTTTAGATTTAGCCACCAGCATCCTGCGCGGCGTTGGGTGACATCACAGGTCTGTTGGGGGCGGAGAGGCACAATTTTCTGTTCTTGCCTCGGGCGCAAAAGGAGCTAGCTACGGCTCTGCCGCCATTGAGTTTTATTTCTATCTGTGTACCCGTTCGAGAGATTCTACCTCACTTTTTGCCCAGGTGACACAGGAAGTGCGAGGCAAGCTCCTGAAAAATCTAATCTTTGATAGTTGTCACAGAAATAGGTGTCCCCATTGGGAGATTTTCTGTCTACATTGGTGCCAGCTGTAAAATGTTAGCATTCCTCTGATGCTGTGTCCTGATCTCCTTACATTCGCCACCCTACAACAGACTGCCCAATGGGGTCATTAACAGCATTAAAAACATAATAGAAGTCCTAACCCTAACCCACACTATCCCATAGTAGAAAAAAAATTTTAAACTAGAGCTCCACTTTAAAAAAAAGAAGAGCAATGCATAACAAGATCAAAGACAACAGTCCATAGCCACTAATAATCATTTTTCAATGTTCTGTAAAAGTGATCTAATTCCTAAATTGCCCATAGCGTTTCCTCACTAAATGAACACATATAGGAATCTGTAATGTGTAAGAGCTTGTATATTGGAATTACAGTTGTATACCTCTCCCTAATGGGGACATATTATTTTAATGGAATGCAGGCACACCTGGGCCCCAAAGAGGATCTAGATGTCTTCAATCTATTTATTCCTGTAGTTTGAAGCCTACAGAGGATGTCTTACAAATAAGCTGTGATTACATTTATTGCATTTACTTTTTTAGGCAGGTTTTTTTTTTTTTTACAGCTGAGACAGCAAGAGTCCCAGAAAATTTTATTTGGAGATGTTTAATATCATGAAGAGAACTCTGTCATGTCTAGGCTAATTTGGCAATTTTTTATTTATTTGCATGTCTTGCAGATCTTAACAACATTTAAAGCTCATGTCCGGGCTTAGGTTCTCTACAACGTGTGCACCCTCCTTCCCCCCCATGATGTACCACATGGCCCTTTGCAAAAAAATTGTATATCTACGTTTTTGTTCCTGCTGTCTTGGGTTTAGACACATGATTCCACAGGTCCTCTTCATTCTTTTCTTCCTCCAGAGGCAGGCAGATCTTAAAGCATTTCTCAACTTTTTTTCAGTGGCGGTGCCCTTTAAAAGTATGCAAAATCTCAAGGAACCCCAGTCTGAAATGTTAAACATTTAAATGTAACAATGTAGAAACTTTCCAAAATCCATACAAGACTCTTATCCTAGATGGGTATGGTTTTAAGGGGGGCCCCATGCACCCCTTAAAATCAGGGTTCCCCCTCAAATTAGGAGCTCACCTTCACATCATAGCCCCCCTTTACATTAGGAGCCCCCTTCACATCAGGAGACCCCTCCTTTCACATTAGTCCTTACATAAAGGAGAACTATGAGGTGAGTGATTGCCACTCATTCTTATAGTTTGAGCTGACGTGTGACAAAGAAGCTGTCACAGGTCGGCTCTATTGATCGGGAAGTGAGCGAACATATACTGTCACTCGCTCACTTTCCAATCATTTCCCCCCTCCCCTCTCCGATCCTCCAGCGCTGAGTGGAGGAATGGACAGGGGATGGGGCAGGCACAGCTGGCTCTGCCTCTAGATAGGCAGAGCTAGCTGTCACTCACGCAGCTCAGTGGATCCCGACCCTTTTGTCGGGATGCGTACCGGCTGCGGCGCACTCAGTATATTGTGGGCAAAAGCCCGCTATATACTGAGCTTTGGGTCAAGGGAGGAGGTTAGTATATGTCCGTCCATGACCCTAAAGAGCACTATGGGGAAAAACACTTACCCCATAGTTCTCATTTAACATCACAAGTCCCCCTTTACATCAGAAGACTTCTTCATATCGGAAACCCCCTTTACATCACATTCCCTCTTTACATTAGAGGCCCCTTTTCACATCAGAGTTCCCCTTCACATTAGGAGCCCCCCTCCACATCAGGAGGCCCCTTTTACATCAAAGTCCTCAGTCCCCCCTTCACATCAGAGTCCTATAATCACATCAGGAGTCACAGCTGCGGCAGCATGGCTGAGGGCAGGAGGCAGAGCAGGGCTGGAAAGAGGCAAACGTCTGTCCTTTTCTGAATGGATCCCACCCCTCCTGGATTAGCATCATTTGTTCCTATGGTGCAGCCGTGCTACCTGCACAATGGAACAGCAAAAAAATGTTTAGGCGCGCTAGTTAGGAAAGGCTGCTACGGAGAATGGCGCTGCTCTTTGCAGAATTCTCCTGTGAATCCAGGGCGAAGGGCAAACCACTGACACATACTGTACATTTCACATACATTTAATAAGCACTGACAGAAAGTGGCATGCAGTCCATCAAACTGGTCAGCCCCAGCAAACAAGGCGACCTAAACACTACTGCTTCGGCTCCTTTATTCCACTGATTGGATAGAATATTACTGTGGAAAAGGTGAAAATATTTCCCTCTGTGTATCTGTGTTTGCCTCTTTGGGGCTTCGGAAGATTTATATGACAGCCAGGGATTAATTCTATGGCCGACAGTTGCTTTGTCCTCTGAGGATAAATCCCATTTATGATTACAGATTTCTGTTTACAGAAGTAAGAGGATGTTACATTGAAACATTTAGGAGTATTGAGTGTGAAATGATAGAGCCTGTTAACAGCATTCAGGAAGAGGAGTGCCCATAGTAATTACCCTCCTTATCTTTGGATTAGTTCTCTTAATAAATACTTAAATAATTAATACTTAAATACTCTTAATAAATTACAGTTTACGTTAAAAGCAGAACTAAAGCCGATACAAAAGGGGCCCCGGGAGCTTTTAGCCTTAATTTGATAGTATGCACAGCATAATAACAGATATTATGGCAGACTTACCTGCCAAAGAAATCCCCTCCAGCACTGTGATGTCCAGGTTATCCTCCATCACTGGTGCTTCCATCTTCATCCCGGTCTTTATTCAGGTTCTGAGACTTTGGTTGCTTTATTGGCCAGGTCCCACTGAAGTGAATGTTGACAGGCAGCTACAAGCTTATATGGCTTCTGAGACACAATTTAGAAAAAAAACCCAAAAAACTTCACTTTCATTTTAAACCAAGCCCGTCTTGAGAGTATTTGGTTAGCTACCACTGACCTAATTCTGAAAATGAAGGTTGTTATGCTGATCCTGTGGCTTCAATATTTTTGAATTACTGACTCAGAAAAAGTTAGCAGATGAAGAGATGTGATTCACATCAGATTTTGATTTCCACATGCTCATTATAAGTTGGTTTAAAATACTTTATATCAATGGCAGTGGTCTTTTCTATCTCCATTCAAACTTTTCCTAAATTTCCAGACCAAAGTTTCACTGGCAGTATTTTTTGATATATTTAGAAGTAATACCAAGTAATAGAACCAACAGCAGCAAGTGACAGTAGTGGATAGAGTCACCAAAGGGCCCCTGTGCAAGACCAATTTTTGGCATCCTATGCAACTGCTGGCCAAGTAAAAACACTCTGTGTAAGCAACAGTGAGAGAAGGTACCCATCTGACTCATGTGTAGTATAAATTGGCCCATAAGTCCCAGAGGGCCCTTGTGAAGCTATACCAAATGGTATGTCCACGGCCCTTATACACGTATCAGCACAAACTCAGATGGTGTCAGAGTCCTATGCTTCTTCAGTACCTGTCTACGGCTATGAGGACAACTAATTCATGGTGTCAACAATCTGAGATGATTTGGGAGAATGGACCTCTTGGACATTTGTGGCAATAGCTAGAAAATGTGTTATTTATGCTGGACTGTTTGCCACCTTGCTTTGTGGTCGCTGCATTAAGGCAGTCCATTTACTTTGACTGAGCTCTTAAAGGAGAACTATGGGGTCAGGGCTTTTCCCCATAGTTCTCCTAAGGGTCACGGGAGAACACAAACTAGCGTTCTCGCGTGACCCAAAGCTCAGTATACCGTGAGCTACAGGGGAGGGGGGGGAATCCCTGCAGGGAGCCAAGAGTGACAGTCACGGCTCTCTGCAGGGATAGAACGAGAAGTGAGCGAGCGACTGTATGTGTTCGCTCACTTCCCGATCTACTGAGCCGACCTGTGACAGTTTCATTGTCACAGGTCGGCTCAGATTATGAGGCTGAGTGAAAATCACTCGCCTTATAATTCTCCTTTAACACAGAAAAATTGTACCTGCACAATTTTTTTTTTCACAAAGTGAAAAATTATTATTTTTTTAACTTCATATGTATAATAGAAGAATAGAAACAATTTAGAATGAATAGCAATGCACATATACCCAAAGGTTATTCTGGATTGTGGTAAGGTTTGTTAAAACGTATGCTTTATTGTGCATTACTACAAGAAAAAAAGATTGACTGAGAGAAAGTTTAACTGAAAACACTTATAAAATTACAATGCAATGAGCAGCAAGACCACAATGTTAAACAACTGGGATTCATGCATTAAAAAAAAACAAAAAAACATGCATTTTGAAGAATGAAGGCATTACGTAGCTCTAATGTAACCCGTTCAGAAAGACGACCATGTTCAGTGTTTGACTTTCTGCCCTGAATCTGTCAGGCATCTGTATAGTGGCACTTCTATGCAGAAAAAAGTGGAGGACTAGGAGGCTGTTAGGAGAATGTTTAAAGAGGAATTGATCTCTAGAAACTGAGCCCCAAAAAAAGGAAGGCATATTGGCCGCTGGCGTGTTCTGCACATGCCCGCCTCCATCTTGGAGGAAGAGCATATGACATCACATGACGGTGGCCATATCGAACGAGCGGTGGCCATATCGGCTGCCGGCGCGTTCTGCACATGCGCACCGCCATTTTGGAGTATATCTTGGTATACACCAAGATGGCGGATCTCGAACATGCGGGCGCCGTCATCTTGGTGTATACCAAGATATACTGCAAAAAGGCGCTGCGCATGCACACAACGCTCCATGGCCGCTGCTCGTTCTGCGGTTTCAGTGTGCGGGTTCGGAGGCTCGGTGTCTCCAAATCCGAAACAGCATAAAAATGTGTTTCCTTTGACGAAACAAATGAAAACGTTTTTTGTTTCGTCTGAAAACAAATTTTTTTGTTGTGCATATGTCTACTATTGAGGTATTCTGAAAGGGGTTTCCTAAATTAATGCTCTTGTAGTGTTGATGGGGGAATCTGCTTTATTCACAGCACACAGGTTGGAAAAAAAAAATAGAGCAGTGTATGACCAGCTTAAGGTAAAGGTTTGTTTTTTGTTTTGAATAGAATAGGGAAGGGTTAGACCCTTTGTAAAGTTTATATTTTTTTTCTGTGTGCCATCTGGGTACACTCACCCCTCTATTTATCCTGGTCACCATTGTCATCAGAATTTGATTGTATTGCATTGTACATACTGATTCATGCATGTGATGGTTCATTGCCTTTTGTACATCTATTGGCCTGAGGTACTATACTCTCTGTGACTGTGTTCAGCTGAAGATAAAAACAATAAATAAAAAATAAAAAAATAGGAAATCCATTCCCTATGGAGAGATGTCTTCTCATGTGTTGCTGTATCTCCAGGACAGAAATTGAAAGGAAATCTCCCCAGTGGGATACCAGGCAGGCAGCAAAAATAACATGATCAGGCTTGTAACCCTTCACTACTCTATCCAAAATTTAGAAAAAAGTTTTGGATTTACCTACATATCTACAGGTGAAACTCGAATAATTAGAATATTGTGCAAAGTTCATTTATTTCACTAATGCAACTTAAAAGGTGAAACTAATATATGAGAGAGACTCATTACATGCAAAGCAAGATAATTCAAGCCGTGATTTGTCCTCATTGTGATGATTATGGCTTACAGCTCATGAAAACCCCAAGAACCCCAAATCCACAACCTCAAAAAAGTAGAATATTACACGCAATCAATAAAACAAGGATTGTACATAGAACAATATCGGACCTCTGAAAAGTACAAGCATGCATATGTACTCAGTACTTGGTTTGGGCCCCTTTTGCAGAACTTACTGCAATTACTTTTGCACGATATTCTAATTATTCGAGTTTCACCTGTATGTTCTGAACCCTTGTTGCAGGCACTGTGAACATGTAGACTGAATCGAATCCCAGCTCTGAAAAAAGGGCTCTCTTCTACCTTGCTCAGCATCACTCATCTTCCACCTCCGCATATGACAGCAGTGAAAACAATTGCATCCTTAACAACCACTACAGGTCTCGTGCCACACTGAGATACAGAACTATGCAAAAGCCTAAAGCAGCATCTAGAAGACGCAAGTAAAGTAAAACCTTTTCTTTTCCTAATAAAACTAAGATGTAATCCCTTGATTACCAGCTATATGAGCTTCACCAGTGAATTGAGCATATATCATCCTAAAAACCAATGAGATCATGTCTGCTGCACTCAAAAACATCTTTAGCCTTCTGTACACATCCATTTCTGCTAGCTGCTACTGATGCTTTTTTGTTATTATCTTTCCTGCTTGAGTGTTGCTCCAAGAAAAAAATGGCATAAAAATACTTTTGGTTTACCCTTAACTCACTACATGGCCAATGTCTGCAAATTCCACAAAGGATATCAATGTGATCCACACCCTGCCTCAAAAAAGTAACAAAGCACAATTTACTTCTACAATACTATATTCTGTACGCCTTTATAGATGTGTGTTCCTGATAAATCAAGAAAGAAACATTTTTGTCTGCTTTTTCACACAAAAAAAACAACAATTTATTTTAAAAGCTATCAAACCTCAAAATGAGAATATTTGCAAATTATGGTGGATACCAGGATGGAAGTACTGGAGTATGGGGAAGTGGAGTGAAATCCGAGTAGATAAGATTTTTTGTAGTCCTCGTATCTCCAGTTCTATATTTTATTATCATATATCACCTCTATAGAAATGTCTCATTCTTACCATATGTAATGGTGACACCTTCTGGTGCTTCAGAGAATGGCTTTTCTTACACTATAATGGGACTAACCAAGCCACAAATATTCACCGAAACAAATAAAAGTTGGAATATTATCAGCTGCTAATGGCAACAGTTCCGCTTCTGTTTTCCCACTGGCTACTTTTACCACAGCACTCTCTGTTCTATCCAAATAAAAGTAATAGGTCTATTAAAATGTTATTAGATGTGAACATTCTGTATGTCTTGTCAACTGGCACCCAGACCCAAAAGGTATAACTGTACTTTACTAATGGAAACATTTGCGAACCGCATATTTTATTAATTCTAGTTCAATCCCTGTGCATAAGGGAATTTTACCTTAGCTTAGTAAATGAGGTGAAGCTCTCCTGACTTTCATCGTCCAATTATGTGCAAGCAAAAACAGTTTTTAAAAATTTTCCTTGCATGTGATTGGGTGTTCTTTGCATTGTGAATTTGCCTATCAATTCGTCCAATCAAGCAGCCAAAGAATTTGGAACCTGGAAGAAGACATGGGAGCACTGATGAGGGAAGATGAGGGCAGCCCTATAGGGGGTCGCTTTGGCAAGTACTGTACGTCTGCCATAATGTGCTAATATGCTGTGCATACTAACACATTATGGCTAAAAAGCTCCAGGGGGGCTTTCTTTTTTTTTTTTCCATCCCTCACTTTACTTTCTATTTAAATTTGCTTGAGCCTGGGAAACTGTTCTGAACCAAACCTTCACAAGAGATGAGTGGGAATGTATAAACATTTTTGCCTTCCTAGGTTTTAGCAACATCAATATCCAAGCGATAAACTACAAGTCCATAACCTATTATGACACCCTGGTAGTCCTGCATCATATTTTGGCAAACTTGCCAGATACCTGTTAGAGATGCAATAATGACACAGGGTCCCATCCACATATGGTGGCATTTCTTCAAAACAATGTAGTAGGGGACTGGAAACATACTTTTTATATGCTCTTCTTATAATTAGGGCTGTGTTTGTACTACACATTGCAGCCTGCATTAACATGACACTAAATAAAGAACCATCTAAATGCCCTTTTTGCTTACTTAAAGCCACGGTCACATGACACCCAAGCCCAAGCCTTCTTGTATGTTTATTCCCAGTTGGGCCCTTCTTTAGGGGGCCATGTCACTGCCTGCATGAGTGGACACTTCCTATTGCCTGTCCATTGGTGGGGTCCTCTCATGATTCATGTCAGAGCAAAAAGACAGTAGGCAACCAACTTTCATGCTCTCAACTGCAGTGTCGGATTAGCAGCCCCCTCCTTAACCCCCACACACTTAGAAACAGCACCAACAAGAGACCTGAGCGATGGACTTGAGAGAGTGAGAATAGCTTCTTCAACAGAAGGAACAAAAAAAACATGCTGGATTAGATGAATATTTTTTGCCCAGAATTGGACTTTAAAAAAAGTTAAATAGAAAGAAAAAAACTATAATATATTGTAGACTTCATCTGTAAAACTTTCTATGTCCAACCACTTAAAACATAGAAAAATTGTTTTGTTGAAATAAAAGTGAGTGACTTGCTTTGCTTAGTATGAACATGCCTTCTTAAATGCATGCATACACCACATCATTTATTTCAGCTAACTGCAGGATCAGGTACTTCTTGTTTTATAGATCTGCTAAATAATGCCACACTAGCCACACTAAATGCATACCTATAAATAGTGTGTGACTTTTTATGCATACATAAGGGCCCATTCAAACCACACTGTGAACGTTATTATGCATATAATGCACATATACTGCACCGCATTAGTACTCAATGCTGTGCTTTATTTTATTTATTCATTTTTTGTCATGTTGGTCAGTTGTAGTCTCCATTGGCGAAGTGTCTGAAATGGTGACAGCATAGGAGAGCAGTTGGGAGACAGGAATAGAACATTGTCACCCTTCCTAAGTGCCTAATAGTGATAAGGCTGGGCTTGGGGCAAACCCAGTTTGCCTGAGTTTGCCCAAACCCGCTCAAAACTCTGACACCACCCCATCCTCCTGACCCATTCAGTTGCGGGGAAGAGCATTCCCTGCCCTGCAGCTATATGTCACAAAGGGGAGGGGAACAACCCTGACGCAACTGCCGCCACAGATTGGGTCGGGTAGAAGGGGTGGTGGTCTGAGTTTTAGTGGACTTGGGCGAACTAGGTTCACACCAAACCCAGCCCCATCCATAGTGCCTAAACCAGAATATTCATGGCAGAATCACCAGATATTATCGAATGAATGCTCAAAACCACCATTTTATTCTATAGGGTCTTGGCATTCAGAAAATATATAATGTTGGGGGGTTTTATGTCATTTTCAGGCCTAAAATGTGGAATATAACATGGGTGCAAAAAATGAAAAAAGGGCCTCAGTCATGAAGGGGTTAAAAAAGACTTTTGAAATTACTTTAACATGTTAAAGCTCATATGAGGTTTGATAACATAGAATCACAGCTTATATTTTACAATATGGACGTGGGAACGAGTACATTATATGTGTTAATGATGGAACTTATTTTATATGAAGAGCACTATTATTTTTGTTTAGTGTTTCCCTACATATACTTAACATATACCACTGTTTGCCCCTATAAATTGTGAATTTTTGTTAACTCTTCTAAATGCCAGCATAAATGTTCCCTAAATGTTATCTAACCGTCTTTCAAGGCATAATAATAAATAATTACATACATCACACATAATTTCATATTCTCATACCTTTTTTGGGAAAAAAAATATTCATAAGAGATATTTTAATCACTAAGTTAGCTGTGTCAATCAGTTCAGATGTGGGTTCGATCTGCCTACACAATTTAGTTTTTTTGCTTTTCAGAGCAGAATTCTGTTATAGTGCAATATTATTTGATCAAGAGAGATTTTAAAGGACACAACAAAAAGTAATGTTGGAGGTCATGAGATTGAAAGAGATGACCAAAGAATTTTTGAAGACTTCCTAATCAGTCAGCAGGCAGATTTACAAAAGGATGATGTCCAATGCTTTTGCTAATTTTCTTGGAAGTGAGTGTCCTACAGAGACATGCAGAGAGATGTTAATATTCTGTAGAAAACTGAGGGAAAATTGTCTAGTTTTGATTTCTATATTCAGTATTATGTTTAAAATACAAAAAGAATGGCAACTTTGCTCTGAATTCAGGAGCAGTGCAGCATCATTGCCCCACCATCACAGGAAGCTGTATTAGGTGCACTTCAGTGGCAGGCTCAACAGATATTTATTGAAATTCGCAGTGAGACATCAGAGGCACTTATAATTTAGTGCTGCACCCCATATCTTTTTCAATGAAGGGCTGTAGTTTGACTTTTCAATCATTGATTCTCCTACCTTGTTGGCAAAGGCCCAGCAGCCTGCAATCCAGTTTCCTATACTATATGGTCCAGGATTTCACCAAATGAAAGTGGCTCTAAACTCAGGAATTAAATCTTAATTTTGCATTCAAGCACCTCAACTATTAACAAAAATGTATCTTATTTGTGCATAACACACCTGTAGATCCTCAAATCATCTCTGAATTGGTGCTGACATTGTCCTTCCTTCTGGAGGGTGGCTACTTTTGTTCCCCATGGTTCCTGTGTGTTATAAAGTAGCCACCGCTCCAAACTCGCTCCTGTGAGGGACAACAATCTTATTACAACTTAGCTAACTAAATGTGAGATTGTAGCTCATCACGGGAGCGAGCTTGGAGTGCTAGCCACATAGAGTGCTGGAATAATGCTAATGGATAAAAATGAGCACAGGCAGATTGTACAGGAAATTAACTACTCACTGGATTTCTGTTAGGAAATGTATTTTTTGGACTTATCAAACAGATATAACAAAACACTTTTAACTGTACTGTATGTTTAACTGACCAAAATGGGAGTATATAGAAGAAGTTCATTGTTAGAGTTTACATATACTTTAATATAGGAATGTACAACAAAGAGGAGTTCAAAATTGGGGCAAATATCGCACAATACAATACCCCACCTGAGTGAAGGGAAATCTCTTTTAGTTATCTAATGTGGGAAATATTATCTCACTGAAAGATCAGAGAATGTCCAAAATAACTCTAATAGCTAAACATGTGGTATGTATCTATTCATGCTTTCCAACCAGGAGCTTTAGAAAGGAAGTATATTGTAATGTCCATGATGAGACCACAAAACGCTCACAACTTGGTACCGAACAGTTCTTTGTGGCATCAACATTACGCTGCAGAGTGGGTTGTAATTAATTCCAGTGTAGGATGAAGGATGGCACCACTTGTAGGGGGATGTCAACAGCTGGCAGCTCATTAATTCAAACAGGTTGTATTTGGGGAGGCCAATTTCTTTGTGCCTACAGATGAAACATGTATTTGCTGTTTACCTTTTTTTTTGTCTTTGTAACAAAATATTTTATGTATACCCAGGCTTTTTTCCTTCAAGCACGTCCTGTGATGGAGTAAATACTTCTCTTCCTTTTGAAGTCTATGTAAATCCATTATTCATATCTCCATATTGCTTACAATGTAGAGAACAAATGTAACAAGTATAAATACTTTGTATATCAGGATATCTCTGTCCTCATTATACCATTCTACCTACAGAAATCACCTGAGGTTTGAGACTGAAGTGATCTGTGATGTAAAAAGCATTCTGGGATACCTCATGACACAAGGTAATGTATTTCGAGGCTCGTCGAGTTCTTGGTAAGACAAATCTTTCTGTAAATTCATCTTTGCTAAAAGTTTTCTTTCCTTGCAGATGCAGCAGGCTGTTGATAAATGTCAGAGCGAAAGTGTAACAGTTGTGGTTTTGTTCATCATATCTATAAGAAAACACAGCAACTTATAAAACCATTCATAATTCAGGACACATATAGCACAATCTTTTATCAGACACCAAGTGATTTTTCACATAAGTTTGAAGTTCCTACAAACACTGCATGTTCTTCCTTATGTATCAAGTAGAATCCTTTTTCCCAACAAGAACCTGCACTTAGTTTATATGTGCCTGTAAGTCTGGCCAGTGTTAGAAATCACTGGAAAAATTAGATACTGCAAAGGCTGAAAAAGTGAAATATTGCATGAGAAAAGAGAAGATACTGTATGTGTTTGTCAGACATACCGGTACAAAAGCCATTTTTCAGCAGACGAGATCTCTTCTAGATAGGAATCCCATTGGTGGATCAGAGCATACTGATCTGGCGGGACCAGTGGTACACTCACACATTGTTCCCAGCCTGCACTGTCTTTGTGGATTCCTGTATCATTGTAATGGTGAACAATTCCTGGGGAAACAACCATGAGACTCATAATAAAGCTGCTTTATATGAACTGCAACCCTCCCTTTATGTAGCAGGTCACTCTAAATAAGCTGCAGACATATGTAATGCCTAATAGAGCACATTGTAACAAGCTGTCAAGGCATATGACCCTTTCTTTAGGATTTTACAGTATATATAATATTTATCATTCAAATATGTGAAGCGGTGCTATCACCCAACAAGTAAACAAATAACATGTGCAAAAACCAAATATATAGTGAACAATACTATTGTGAGAGAAAAGAAAAAAATATATAATGATAATGAAGTCAATTAGACGTAACGCGTAGAAGCTGAGTCAGTGACGTCAGTATGTTTGGAGAGAAAGAGGAGGACAGATCTGACATCCAGGAATGTGATTCTGATACGCGATTTTATTCGTTTTTATGTGAGTGTATTTTTTTAATAAAATAATTTTATGCATAAAGGGTGCGATCTTGGGGCCGAAGCTAGCCGAAGGATCGGCCGAAGCTACGGCCAGATCCTTCGGCAGCTTCGTGAATAGACCCCTAAGACAACACTTTTTTTGAGAGAGAGCTGCCTGCGTTTAATGAATTCATGAACACTTTGTTTCAATTATGTGTTTTACACACTCAGGCCCCGTTCCCACTGCGGGATATGCAAATTGAGCGTTTGTCGCGCGATTTGCATATTGCGCGACATCGCGAGATTTGCCGCGCGATGTCGCGTTCAAGCTTGCATTGAGCAAGCTTGAATCGCGGCTAAATCCGCTCCTAAAAGGGTCCTGCTGTAGCGACACACGACCCGCGACAGCAGGACCCTTTGCCCCATTGGATTGCATTGGAGCGCGATATCGCGCGGTAATTTGCCGCGATATCGCGGGAATTACCGCGCGATAAATCGCTTAATGTGAACGGGGTCTCACACAAGACATTTGCTACTTTATTAGTCATTTGGAGTTTATTTTAGATTATCACCTTGTGATTTACATAAACAGTTGACTAGTAGATTTAATTTGCAAAATATTTGAAAAATATTATATATATATATATATATA
>NW_017306968.1:832877-843433 GCF_000935625.1 Nanorana parkeri
TATATATATATATATATATTTATTTATTTTTTTCTCTCACAGTAGTATTGTTCACTATATATTTGGTTTTTGCACATATTATTTATTTACTTGTTGGGTGATAGCGCCGCTTCACATATTTGAATGATATTAATGCAGGCTCATGCAGCCAATTTAAGTGAGCTGCGGTAAGGAGAAACGCCCAGTTTTCTTAGATTAATCGAGCGCAGTATATAATATTTAGGCTTGTCTTGAAAGCGTAGTATTATTTCCACTGCAGCTAGCCACTGAAGGCACTAGCTTCAGCTAATTTTGGTATTGGGGGCATTATTCTAGTTCTATTTCTGCACTGAAATTGTACCACACTTCAATGTTTAAATATAAATAGGTGCATTCCGATAATATTTTCCAGTGAATTGAGCTTTATAAGTTGCACATCATCTTCTGATATCTTCATTGAAGACCATATGATATACAGACACTCCTCACTTAACGACCGAATTCCATTCCTACAGCTAGGTTGTTAAGTGAATTGGTAGCTAAGCGAGGGATAGAGGAAATCAGCTCTAATTTACAGTACATTACTTAAGTTTGCATACTGTAAACACTAATGAACAGTACAGTAATGAATACTGACCGACTGCAGGAACAAGACTGAGACTGAAAAAGGGTGATGTGAGATGACCTTGATCCAAGTTCTCGAAGCATGTACAATACCAATTAGTCGGAGAGCTGGACGTTAGTCGCTAAACAGGTAGTTTCTTAAGTGAGGAGTAGCTGTATTCAGCTTCATATGGGTCCAAGTACATTGGTGTAATCAGCACCACAGCAGTGCATCCTAAATTTTTCATTAAAATTTTGCATGTGTGGAATACGTGGTTTAATGTTTGTGTCATGGTATTTATCAACCAATCAATTGTATTACTGACAGTAACATAATTCCTAAAACATATAATGCTTTACTACTGTTCCATAGGCAATTTGGGAACAGTTCATTAGCTGACATTATAGGGTCTAATTCGCCATTTTAGGCAATTCCTTTTTATTCTTAATTTTTTGTAATTCTTAATTTTATTTATTTATTACAGGTATTTATATAGCGCCAACAATTTAAGCAGCGCTTTACACAGTGCATAGTCACATCAGTCCCTGCCCTCAAGGATCTTACAATCTAAGGTCCCTATCTCATATGCACACGAGGGCCAATTTAGAAAGGAGCCAATTAACCTACCAGCATGGCTTTGGAGTGTGTGAGGAAACCGGGGTACCTGGAGGAAGCACAGAGAGAACATGTTAACTCCTTGCAAATAATGACCTAGCTTGGATTCGAATTGCAGATAGTGACCTGGATGGGATTCGGAGCAGGGACCCACAGTGCTGAAAGGCAGAAGTGCTAACCACTATGCTTATTATTATTATTATTATTCTGTATACTATATAATATTTATGAAATACACTATTACCCTGACTTACAAAAGTGCCTTGGCTGAATATTTCATTTTTCCATGTCTGAATATACAGTTATAGAACTGGAGGAAAAGAGGTTTAACTTTTGCATACGGAATGGATTCTTCACAGTTAGAGCTGTGAAAATGTGGAATGAGTCTATTTCTAGTTCTAGCAAGCTTAGTTAATTGTTTTTTGTTTTTTTAATCTGGATGTATTCCTAAATGCACAGAATATTACTGGATATTGAGTTCCTATAGGTACATGAAGCATCAGAGATTGTTGATCCAGGGAATATCCTATTGCCTTATGGGATCAGGAAGGGATTTTATTCCCTGTTGGAGCAAATTGAACCATGCTTTATAGGGTTTTTTTTTGCCTTTCTCTGGATCAACAGGGGGTAATTGTGGGCATAGCATTCTGATAAGGCTTTTCTTTTTTTTTTTTTATATCTCTATAGGTTGAACTCATTGGACTTGAGTCTTTATTCAACCTGACTAACTATGTAACTATGTAATAGAGTTTACATGAGCTGGCTAATATATGTTTTCTTAAATGGCTTTACCTTCAGAACTGGTAATCCCGACATGGAGGTCTGAGCAGCCATCATACTCTCTGAAAAACACAACAGATGATTTCTGGTTGTTTATCAGATTCACACATATGACAGTTTATTGAAGTGATTTATTCAGAAAGTTGAAGTGTACATAGGAACCCTGGACAGTTTGGCATCAGCTGAAAAGTGTGGGAATGGTAAATACAAATGTCTTACAATCCCTAAGGTTGCAATCACACACAATGCTTTTAAAGTGCCTCTACAATGCAAAGATGTGGCCTAGAGAAAAGATGTAGCATAGAGCCAGAGAATAATTGTAAATGTTGCTTTGTTTAAGGGCAAGTTCACACCATTTTCCGGACCAGATCTGGAACGCAGTGCATTGTGTTTTGCCACGTTTTTACAGCAATTTTGCTGCGTTTGGAAATTTATTTATTTATTTTTTGCTTAAAATTGTCTTACAGGTGTGTTCCAGTGCATTCCAGTGTGTTTTTATGCATTTTTATGAGTTCCAGTGCATTCTAGACCAGGAAAAATAGGACAAACAGTATTTTTCTGGTCTGGTCTGGAACAGACTGCGCTGGTGTGAACAGAGGCCAGAAATAGCATAGGAATACATTAGGATGCATTTTGGGTCCGGAAACAATCTGGTCTGGAGATGATCCGGACATGGTGTGAACGGGCCTGTAAATCGTTGACGCACGCAGTTCTGGTGTGAACTAAACCTCCGTTTACTGTACACTGTTCTCAAAGTCACATAGTCACGTTTATTTCCTGGAGGATTACCCTGTATCATCTAGCTCTTTCCTTCCCAGCCTGTCCCTATCTTATGTCATAAATTGGATTTCAGTTACTTCAATCCTGACTCAGAATCACATGTGGGCGTTATCTAGGGCAGTCTGCCTACAAAAACTCACTCCACCAGCCATGGTCTTCCTGCACTGCAAAGAGAAGGACAGGGATGCAGTGATGAGCAGATTATACTTCAGATTGCCATTTCAGCAAACCCAGCAGCAATTGGTACCTTCTCTTAATCAAAAGTAACAAATACTTCCAAATACAACTGTGAAAAAATTATTATTATGATTATTGAGCAAACATTCAACATGAAATAGTAAAATAATAAAAAGCAATTTGCTGAATTTTCACTAACCATAAAACAATATAAAAAAAAAAGATAATGAGTCAATACAAATATGAAAAAAGACTGTTGACACACACTGACAATACCAAGGATAAGGAGGAGGAAGATGAATAAGCACTCAACTGGTATGGTGGTCAAACTCCACTTTATCCGAACATTTGTAGTTGTTTATCCTCTGGTATGGATCTAATTGTAACAAAACCTTTCATTGGTTAAAAGACTGCTACAAATACCCTTAAGTGGAAGTAAACCTTTAAAACCACAATTTTCCAGCAGATAGAGTCTTTTGGTAGAAGGTAATTTATCAGTTTTCTTTGCCAAAAAGCTGTTTTACTTACTTGCTAGCTCTATTTTTTTTTATTTGCAAACTGACTACGGTTCATGCGCAGTACAGTATACAGTCCCGGTTCATTCCCAACATCTTACAGATAGATGCAGGGAATGGAGCCAAGTGCTGAGATAATGTAACTCCAGCGCAGATGCACATTTTGGTAAATTCTGGCCGCCCTTCCATGATTTCATTCCGCTTATATAAAGTAAGGCTGGTCACACGTTGTAATTGCATTGTACACTCTACTGTAGACTTAGCAACAATGATACAGTGCAAGGGCACACCTAACCTAAAGAAGAACTTTTATTAACCCTTGCAGTGGGGCTACCCCCTCCAATGCAAGGATTAACTTTCTGTTTTTGTCTAAGTGCTAAAAAAAAAACAACATGTTAGACTCACCTGAATTGCAGAGCCGGTTTGCTCTGTTCCTCTGGCTCTGGCAATGTTTCGGGGCCACACATGGTCCTTTCACCAGGCTCCTCATACTGAGCTTGACGAAGGGACCCTGTGTGTCCCCGTAATGTTGCCATTATTGTGACAATATTCGTCATCAAAAGACGTTTGCTTTCACACATATCTTCGGGGTGCTGGTGACATCTTGTTACTTCATTGATCTGAGTGGCACCATCTGCAGTCATGTCAGCACCCAACCCAAGGGGTTTTCCGGTAAGGTGTGCGATAGGTAAGTTTTGGACAAGTTTAAAATTCAATCCCTCAACATGTATGTATAGCCCAAACGTTTTTTTGTTTTTTTCGATTGTTTTTTGTTTGTTTTTGGATAGATTATGGAATGGTAAAGCTCCCTGTCAGTTAATTTTTTTTTTTTTTGGCTGTTCTTTCCCCTTTGGGGAGATTTCCGTTCACTTCCTTTCCCACAGATACAACAGAAGGTACGAGAAAATTGTTCCAATGAAGAGAGAGTATCAGCCTCAGGATTTACCTTTGATAAACTCTTACACACTACTAAATTTAGATTTTTCACCATAAGCTTTCTTTCAAATCAGATTTTCTCAAAGCTTCTCTCATCTCATTGTGTAATGTCATAGATTCAAAGAACTGGGTACGTAATAGTGGACCACAGCTAGAACACAATGTCCATTGTATGTGTAGTATAATATCGTAACAAAGTGTCATTTGATTCCAATGTTAATGATTAACTTACCCTATAAATTGGCCTTGTGTTGGCTTCAGTACAAAGCAGCATTTCTCACTGTGTGCATCGCTGAAAGGGCAAGGAATGCTGACAGGAGCCAGCCCCACGTCCCAGGAGCTCACTGTGTTTTCTCCACAGATAGGACAGTTCTGCGGAACAAAACTGCTGTAAATGTCTTTCTCGCAATGAGTAAACTTCACCAAGCTTAGTGCTAGAGGCACCATTGTCTTCTGCTCGTCATGATCCCTGTACACTGACATGGCAGCTGTGCCCTTCTCTGACGTCATATGACACAGGAAGAAACACAACACCTGATCTCACCTAAGCCGTAGCATTGTCTACTGAGCCAGGCAGTAAGCATTGAAAGAGCCATGTCTGTATCCCAGAGATGAATGCCGAGGAACTGACGCTTGAAGATTATATATCAGACAGAAAGGGTTTAAAGCATAACTAAACCCGGGAACAAAATGATATATATTGCAGCTCACTGGCTCTTGGTGGAGGTTGAATTTTATTTGTTCAAGCTGAGAACATTTTCAGAAAGTATAGAAAATAACCTGCTGATCTTGCCAGAAATGCAGTGTGCTTGTCACTTCCCGTGAGCTGCACTGAAGATGCAAAAAAAGTGTATTATCTTTCTTTCTGTGAATTATCAATCCCATCAATCACCATTTAACGTAGATGAAGGAAGGCAGACATATTAGTAGTCAAACCTGGCAATGATGGCTTCCTACATAGAAATAGTGGAGAATTGATTGTGGACATGAAAAGACAGGGAGTATGTTATTTGCAAGATCACCAGTTAAAAAAAAAAGAAAACCAACTAAACTGCCATCGGCGATCACTAAAGACTCATCTCATATTACACTTCAAACTAACCACTGAACTCTTTTTTAAACAATTCATCCTCACACAGCTACCTCCTCATGTATCACTTGCCTCTCCCTTAGATTGTAAGCCCTCATGGGCAGGGCCCTCCTTACCATCTTGTTTTGAATTGTATTGTGATTGTAATGGCTTCCTTATATTGTAAAGCACTGCGCAAACTGTAAATCCTGTAGTATTATAATAATAATAATATGGCCGCTGGTGCCAGCCCCAACATGGTTGTTGACTCAGCACTTTAAATGTATGGCTCCAGACGCCACCAGAGCACTGGCCAGAGTTAAACACATGGCCAGGCCGTGAGTGGCATAGGGGGAATGTTTTGGGGAGTTTCACATCCCCTACCTTAGAAAGGTATGGAGATAGTTGCAGGGAATCTGTCACCCACCATGCAGAAACCCCCCACAAGGCCAGAATAAACACAAAGCGCTACACTGAAAAAAAGAAACCTGGAAAAACCACACACAAGCAAATGAGCATTTTTGTTTTGTATTTTTAGTTACATAATTTTGTAATGATCACATCATGTGTCATTATGATCACTGATTAAGAGTCCTTTGGTGTAATCAAGAAGACAAACATGAAACTGACACATATTCAGCCTAAAGATTACACAATCTGCCCACCACGACAAGGTGGACTCTTTCAGGGCAGGACCTACACTAAACAACACTAAACTAACCTACGTGATGCTAGTCATCATTATTCTAATGTTGTTTGCCTGTTTGTGTGAAAGTTCATCCTATACAACCTGTTTGCAATCTACTCTAATTTGGTTGTTCATCTGTCTGCATTTATCTGGTGTTCATCAGTCTATCAGTTAGTGTATGGTAGTCAGTTAATGATGATCAGTGCATGGTAGTCGGTAATAATAATAAAAATAATAGTAGTCAGTAATAGGCTCAGTTCACAAACTTTAATGCAAAGATATGTACCTTTATTTTAGCCATGTGACTGTCAAATCTATATATATATATATGTGTGTGTGAGAGCGTATGTCTTTAGGTATGCGTTGCAGAGGGGAGGACAGGGTTGAATTGTTCCCTTTCAGCTACAGAACATTCCCTGCTGGCTGGAAAAATGGATGAGCCAGATGTTCTTTTACTAGGGACAGTCATAATTCTTCCCAGGGGACAAGACGTCATCTTCTCTTGAGCATTTGGCATGTTTCCTGATGGCCAATCCATGGTGATCCTGAGCACCTGGCATGTTTGCTGATGGCCAATCCATGGTGATCCGAGCACTCTCTTATCCACAACCAGTGATTCTGGCCTTGCATGACCTGTGCATACAAACATTAACAGATGAATGACTACTAGAGCTTGTATCTCATTTTGAATTCTTCTGTAGCCACTAAACAGTATAATGCAGCTTACAGTCTATACAGTTTCTAATAGCTAGGAATCATCCTTAAAGCCCAATTCTGGGTTCCTCATTAGGAGGTGGGCCTATGATGGCATGCACAGAACATGGTAGTGGAAAGGAATTACTACTTCAAACAGCACTGGAGAGGAGGTGGTGAGCATTGCAGCTTTTTAAACCTGTGCTTCCTGGGGCATCATTTAAAAAATGTCTAATTTGTCACAAGTTGGTCTTTAAAGGAGAATGATGAGGCGAGTGATTTTCACTCAGCCTTATAATCTGAGCCGACCTGTGACAATGAAACTGTCACAGGTTGGCTCAGTAGATCAGGAAGTGATCGAACACATACCGCCGCTCGCTCACTTCTCGCTCTATCCTTGCAGAGAGTCGTCACTGTCACTCACTGCTCCGTGCAGGGATGTGATCCCCCCCTCCCCTGTCCGATCCTCCGCCGCTGACTGGTGGAACGGACAGGCGAGGGGGCGGGCACAGCTGGCTCTGCCTCTGGATAGGCAGAGCCAGCTGTCAATCCCGCAGCTGGGTGGATCTCGACAGTTATGTTGGGATCTGTTCCGGTTGCGGCGTCTCAGTATACCGCGAGCTGTAGCTCGCGGTATGCTGAGCTTTGAGTCACGGGAGAACGCTAGTTTGTGTTCTCCCGTGACCCTTAGGAGAACTATGGGGAAAAGTATTCTCCTTTAACTTACACCTGTCACATGATAATTATATGGGCTTCCATTGCTGATCTCTCCTTTTGAAAATGTTATTTCCCTGTCCGTCACACTGATGATTTGGGTTCAAAACTTTGTCACCAACTGGGAACATGTATATGTAGTAATGCAATGGTGGGTGTATAAATAATATATAATCACACATATATATACTTATATTTATGTGTGTTGTGAAAATTGGATCTTCTGGAAATATCCAGGCAACCTCAGTTTTTTTCCAGAGAGTAGCGTTTAATTGGATCAAAGTAACAGATGAACAGAAACAGTCCGACAGAGTAATAATCAAAATAAAATATCTAGACCTCAGATTACAAAGGTTCTATAAGGACCCATTCTATCTACCCAGCATCTATTTCCAATCTATATATGCACCTATGCGTCTCCCTTCATGACTCTGAACTTTCCTAGCCACTGTAGGCTCTGAATTCAAATGCAGTTTAGTGCCATTCACTAACACGGAAAAGACTTCTGATTGGCTTGATGTCAGTTAACTAAACAGGTTTCGACAAAATTCACTACAGCTGTTCTATTGTGTACAATCAATACTCTGAAAACAGGATGGACAACTGGTAATAAAAATCTAGTTAGCATAGGTGTGTTGAATAACCTCAGCTTGTTTTTAGAAGGAAGTCAGCAGTGACAACCACTGTGCTTCTAAAAAATGTGAAGTGCCATTTAATAATTCCAAGAACCTGGTACCGATCCTACGGACAGGTGCTGCGTGTGATTGTACGCAGCAGCCTGTTCTTCCCTATGGAAGGACGAGGCCGTACGCTGTCGTATGTTCACCTGAGCTACACATCCGTGTGGGTGTCTGTACTCGGATGGACAGAATTGGATCCATTGCGGAAGACCACCTGCATAGCACACTGGGAATCAAAATGGCTGATTCGTGAGGCATTTATAAGGCTGATACAGGCACAACCATGCCTGTATGACCTACGCACCCCGCTTTATAAAAACAGAGGAAGGAGGAGGCAGGCTTGGATCCAAATTGCTTGCCAGGTTTGGGCAGAATGGGAATCTTTCCCTCCACCCGTGCAGGACAGCAAAGGTAAAACATGTGCATGTGACATGCGGTGCATCTATAGTTAGTTGTGATACTGTTGTAGCTTATGTTTCAGCTTGCTTGTGTCGCTATTGTAGGTCTGTGCAGCTGCAGATCTCTATGTGTTGTGGAACTACAAACCCCAGTACGCAGCTACCTCTGGGTGTCATACCTGTTTCTTTTCTGTGTGTACAGACTGTTATGCAGTGGCGTAACCAGAGTTATGGGCGCACCCCTCCCCCACATGCAGCACACAGAGACACCGAGACACCCCCCTGGTTTGGACCAGGCCTGTGGCAGCCCCTATCACCCATGTGTTTTTAAAATGAATTATATTAAAATAGAGGTCTGTGGTGACTGTTAGGTTCATGTCTCTCTGGGGCGGCTTTGCTGGTTCTTTCTGCTTTGTCTTTCAGGTTACAAGCTGCCTGCTGTTGCTAGGAAGATTTACCTCAGTTGCTGGGGAGATTTTTTGTCAGCTGAGCACAGGATTGGGGACAGATTTTTTAGCGGGAAAACAGCTGACCAATAAGTGTAACCTTTCACCTCTATAGTGATTCCTGTTAGTGGGCGGGGTCAGCAGTTACCTCGGGACTGCTGGACTCGCCTCTGAATTACCTTCAGCCTTTCTTTTGGATTTTTTTCTACCTGCCCACCCATTTGCTCTATTTTCCATTAAGGTTAGTCAATCTTTATGGGGGTAATGTCGCCCACTTTGTGGGTGGACGGTGGTTGGTAAACGGGAATATGGTTGGTGTAAGTTATTGCTGCTTGATGACTAAGCATGGTGGCCTGTTAATGGTTAACATTGGTTCTGTCTGAAAATAAAGGTTAAAGTCTATTTCATGGTTACAATTTCTTTAACCAGTTGACATCCGCGGTGTTAAACCCCCTTCCCATCCAGGCCATTTTTCAGTATTCAGCGCTGCGGTACCTTAACTGACATTTATTCCGTCATGCAGCGCTGTACTGAAATGAATTTTATACCCTTTTTTGGGGACAGATAGAGCTTTCTTTTGGTGGTATTTATTCACCACTGGGGGTTTTATTTTTTTACTATATTAAGGGAAAATTACCAAAATTAAAAAAAAAAAACAGTTTCCCCTATATTAAATGATAAAACATTTATTATTACCCAATTTTTTGGTAAAATATAAAAGATGGGGTCACGTCGGGTAAAAAGACACTAAACATGTCAAGCCTTAAAATTGCGTGCGCGCGCGAAACCTCAAAAAACGATAATACCCAAAATTGGCCCTAGGCGACGCTTTAAAAGCTGTTACCGCTCATCAGTTTAGTGTTATCAGTGATTGATGGCCCTAAAATGATTGCTCTCACTGCGATGTTCGCGGCGATATGTAACATGTGTAGCGCAATTGTAATTTTTGCAAAAAAAAAAAACATTCTGCATGTACATTTTTTTTCAATTGCATGGCAATCTGGTACTGCACATCCAGGGAGGGTGATTGCACTGTGGGCAGGAGGTGCGTTTGGGGTACCACTGAAATGAATGGCGCCGCAACACACCTCCCGCACCAAAATTTGTCAGGCCGAAACCAATAATGACTTTCCCACCTTTTTTAGTTGTTTTTTTTTAATAATTTGGGGAAGGGTTTATTTCTTCTTTCACTTTTTTTTACGATTCTTAAAATTATTTTATTTATTTATTTATTGTTTACTTTATTGTTAGGGGCCAAACCAGGGCTTGCCAAATTTTCTTTGGATCCAGGAGCCAGCTAAAATAGATAGGAGCCAAGTTTTCTCACGGGGGCGTTTTGCGTTTGCTGGGGACTTTTTGGTATTTCTTTTTAACTTCGAACGTTCTGATCGGCTCCCCGCTCTCAATTCTGAAATTATTGCCATGGTCCCAGGTCCCCCAGAAGAGCGGGAGCCCGAAAACCACGGCGGGGAGGGGGCGGCT
>NW_017306968.1:843515-874127 GCF_000935625.1 Nanorana parkeri
GGGCGGCTGGTGGGACGGACTGGGGAGGGGGGCACCATGGAGGGGGGGACGAGCACGCTGCTATACAAGTGATGCGGGCGGATCACTTGTACAATAATGAGCGCCGGCTTCCCCCGCTCTACATCTAGCCCTGCTTTCTTGAAGCAGGATAAATGCAGAAAAAAAAACACCCACCCAGCGCCCGGCACTGCATGTCCTGGGCGTCGGGCGATAGGAATTCCACGCCCCTGGAGAGGACCTACAACGGATCTACTGGGGGGAAGCGGCAGAGAAGACAGGTGTGGTGAACGGGCTGACAAAATCCCAGACGCTAAGATGCAGTATCTAGTCGCATTGGTGACCTGGGATTTATCGAGCCCTGGGCTAAACAGACCTGATATTTCCCTTTAAAAATAAAAAAGGAGATTGAGGACACAGAATTTGACTTGATTGGCTGGGAAGCCGGCTCGATGATGATTGACTGGAAAGCCAGCTTCCGAGCCAATCAGCATCAAGCTGGCTATTCGGCTGGCTCGATGCTGATTGGCAGGGAAGCCGGTTTCCCAGCCAATCTGCAAAAGCCGGTTTCCTGGCCAATCAGGGAGGCGGATCATTACTTGTTGCCCGACTTCCTGTAGGCCTGGGAAGCTGGCTCCATATTCCCCTATGGCACTGCCGGTCAGAGGAAAGTTCCAGTATCAGGTAAGGTATCGGAGCATTTGGGCGAGTACTCGCCCCAATACTCGGTATCGGCACCGATACCAATACTAATATCAGTGCATCCCTAGTTGTAACCTTTAGTTTGGAAATGACTCATGAGCAGGGGGAGTGGGGCATATTGATATTTTTTCACATTTGAGATGTTTTTTAAAGTAGTATTAAACTCTCAAACTGTTTTCAATAAAGAAACCCAGATGAATCAAATAGACATTGCCCAGCAAAGTATTTCTTCATTTTTGCCCAAGCATTTGCGGTCATGTTTCCAAACCGCTCCAACTCTCTTAGTTCGGCTTCCCTGAACTTCCTGTCCAATACAAGATTACAATGGACAGCACAGTCCCAAGCAGCCGTCCATCTACTAGCATGGAGAGGGGAGGAGAGATTAGTGGGGATCAGGGAGTAGGGGAGAGGATTGCTTTACTGTGCCAGTGTGTTTGTGGAGACACATGCAGCTTACTACACAAGAGTGGTTCCATAGGACCCTGCAAGGAAAAGGATCCACCCTATAATAGGAAGTCAGGACCAGCTGATTCTGCAGGGAAATAAAACTTATAAACATCAAGAATCAGCGCCCATTGTAAGTGATTTCATCAGCATTAAAAAAAGCTTAAAAACCTTTTGCCTTTAATGTGACTGTAAGGGTGCCGCGTTCTACTTTAAAGCGTGTAAAGCGCAACAAAACGCATTTTCTCCCTTTTGGTCTGTTGAAGTACAACTAATGGATTTTGTATGACAGTCTAAACAAGTGCCACGTCGTTACTATGTGAGCCTCATAGTAATCCTCATAAAGCAAACATAAAACGTCATTTACCTCCACTGACTGAGCTTACTCCTCCTTCATTTGTGTCTCCTATGCTCCCTTCCCAGACACTGCAGGTCCCAGCAGGAGGGTTTCTGTACCAGCAGTGGGCAGGGCTAGGTGTTAGCAGGTACTGATTGACAAGCTACAGGCCTGTGAATCAGCAGTGATGATGTTGACAGCCACACCCCTTACAACATCTTGTCCTCCCACTGTAATGTAATAAGGTGAAGCCTACCTGAGGGTGACAACTCTGCTCTGAATTCATCAGCAGTGTTACCACAACACCTCAGGAAGTTGCATTACATGGACTTCACTGGTAGGACTAGCAGGAAATTTGTAGGACTTTGTAGAGGACTAAGGTAAAACTGTAAGGACAGATTCACTTATAAATAAGCACTGTGGCACATACATTTTTTTTTATGTGAAGCCATAGTTCTAATTTAAATATGCTATTAAAGGTGTTTTATCATATTTGGGGTCAGACAATACCTGTTGAATCCCAGTGAGCTTGTAACTTCCTGTGTGCTCTGTTCCACTGAAATTTCAATCAGGATCATCAGTCCTGCCTGGTTCTACAGAACACCCCCACCTATGTTATGTTGATAAGATGTGAAGGTGTTCTATAGCCCACACACACTTCCTGACCTAGGGTGACAACGCTGCTCCTTTATAAATACAGTACAGTGCGTGTTGTCACCCAAGGACATAAAGTGTTACTGGCAGGATTACCAGGGGAAAATAAAGAGATAAAGAGGATAAAACTGAAAGAAAAAACAAATTCAGCCACCAAACCTAAGGACTGGTACGTTTCCATATATCACGTTTGTACTTGAATAGGATACACTGTAATTTCTGAAGGCACGGTCACTAGGTGCCATGTTTCTCACAGTCACCAGCTCTTTCCTTGCCAGGCCAGCAGGGCATATAGGGGACAGCAGTAAAGGCCAGTGACATACCACAATGTGTAAATCTCCCTCACACAACGCACACATGGCGGAACTAAAGATCGCAGCTATTGTTACTGGCCGGAGCAACGGCCGCGCTGCACATTTAATGACGTCATGTAGTGCTGCCGGGCGGGGGGGTGTCTTGAAGGAATAGGGGAGGGGCCCCCGGGGAGAGACGCAGGCAACAATAACAAGCGTGACGGGTTAACCGGCTCGAACTATGAACACCAAACACGTGACGTGCAGGTGGGGGCGATTGTCGCACGGTGTATGTGTGTGTGTCCTATCCCGGGGGGAGGAGGGGGACGGCTCTTTGTATGACCGGGGACTGTAATAATACAGTGAGGGAGTTCTGGACGGTGGGCTGGGGCTTTGTGTTGTGGGGTGAAGTTCTGTGTACGGAGGGAGAGGGCCGAGTACAGAGTTCAGCTCAGTCTTCTACTCTGTAGTTAGGGCATCGAGTGGTGTTCTAATGGGGGCTCCTTCCTGTACAGCGGGGGGAGCCCAGTCTATTGTCCTCCTATATAGTACTGGAGGAGGTCAGGACTGTGTACAGGGATCTGTATTATAACAATACAGTGCGGTGAGTGCTCAGTGCTCTGTAATGGGGGCTCCTTCCTGTACAGAGGGGGGAACTCACTCTATTGTCCTCCGGTATAGTGATATATAGTACTGGGGGAGGTCAGGACTGTGTACAGGGATCTGTAATATAACAATACAGTGAGGTGAGGGCTCAGTGTTCTTCCCTCCATAGGTGGTGATGTGCACTGAACCATGGGGCTATAGGTCAGTGAGTGGTGCTCCTTTTAACCAGTTGACATCCGCGGTGTTAAACCCCCTTCCCATCCAGGCCATTTTTCAGTATTCAGCGCTGCGGTACTTTAACTGACATTTATTCCGTCATGCAGCGCTGTACTGAAATGAATTTTATACCCTTTTTTGGGGACAGATAGAGCTTTCTTTTGGTGGTATTTATTCACCACTGGGGGTTTTATTTTTTTACCGATCGCCTATATGTGAAACACCCGGTAACGGGTGTGTGCACTGATCGGGTCTTTTCTGCCCGTGCGTGCCCGCTAGGGGGCTCGCGCGAGCAGAAAAAAATTGCCGTCTGGAGACGGCAACCCGCAGATGCTGCAGTGCCGTCCGTCCGTTTTTTTACTACGGGCGGACGGCAAGAGGTTAATCCTCTCTTTAGACCTCATTTACACCGACATTCCACTGTCTAGCTTTTCTAAACACAGGAGAAGTTATCTGGGAAATATAAACTATTTCAATGCCTCCTGCGTCACTTTTTCCTGTGTTTAGATGTTCCTGCTTAAAGCTCCATTTACATGCTTTTAGCCACATTTAGAGTGAGGATTTATCAAAACTGGAGCAGGTTTTTTGTGTGTGTTTTTTTTTTTTACATAAATGTATCTGTATCTCTTATATTTCAAATAAAAATTACTGGAAAAAAAAAAACTGGAGCAGTTGTCTATGGCAACCAATGAGCTTCTCTCTTTCATTTTCAAATCTTAACTGAACAAGCTGGAGATAGAAGCTGATTGGTTACTATGTACACTTGCTCCATTTTTTATACCCCCCCGCCCCATCTGATATTCTCTGAATACAGTGAAACACAAAATCTGAATATGTAGTTAGAAGTGTGCTCTAAACACATAACCGTTTTGACACTGCCAGTGTGAATGAGGTCTTACTGTAGGGTTACATAATTAAAGTGACACGAAACTCAGGAGTTAAATCTTAAAAACGCTCTCAAGTACCTTAACTATTAACACAAATGTATCTTATTTGTGTATCACTCTGGTGTAGATCCTCAAATCATCTCTGAATTGGTGCGGACACTGTCCTTCCTTTTGGAGGGTGGCTATTTTTGTTCCATGGTCCCTGTGTGTGTTGTATAGTAGTCACCACTCCAAGCTCTCTCCTGTGATGGACTACAGTCTCACGTTTAGTTTATTAATAATTACTGTATCATAATAATTGTATTGAGAATGATGTCCATCCTAAGCGCCCATTCACACCACATCCGGATCATCTCCAGACCAGATTGCTTCCGGACCCAAAATGCATACTTATGTATCCCTATGCTATTTCTGGCCTCTGTTTACATCAGCGCAGTCTGTTTCAGACCTGACAAATACTGCTTGTCCTATTTTGTCTGGTCTGGAATGCATAGAAACGCATCTATAAGACCATTTTAAGCTAAAACAAATCTCTGAAGACGGCAAAATGCAATGCACTGCCTTCCAGATCTGGTCCGTAAAATAGTGTGATCCTGTTCTTAGGCTCCATTCACATGTAGCGTTTGTGTTTCCTATGTGGTTTTCAGTGCGGAAGACCGCATTGCATTAAAAGGGTAACATCTTTACATCTGCACGGATTCCGCTCGTTGGTGGCTATTACTATAGCCGCGAACCTGCGGAATTGTCTTTGCTGTAACACTACAAAACCCCTTGCACTATCCACAGCTGGCCATACACCTATAGATTTTCAATCAGAAATGTTCATTGCTACCAAGAACCTTTGTTGGATTCTAGCTGAAACACCCCATCATGCAAAGACCAATGTCAATTTCGATAATCGTTTATTAGCAATACCAACTCGCCAAATTTTTTCGATGGACAGAACGGATTTTCGTTTGCGCATGTGCAGTGTTCTTGCTGCAATTTTACGAAACGCCACTAATCCATCGATTTTTAGTTCGATGTGAAAAAAGCTTTCCAGCCTGACCCTGCAAGAAAATTTGAACGGGATTACAGTAAAAATAATCGTTTGTGTTCAATCAACTGTTCGATTTTCGTTTGAAAGGAAAAAAGTGAATCAAGCAGCGTATGGGCACCTTCAGGCTAAAATGCCTTTCTTCCAACCTGAAATTGTGGCCCGTGGATGAGAGTTAAATGTTCTGTCCTCCTAACATCTATTGTGTTGTATAGTAGGGGATAAGAGCTATGCACAGTGGTCTGTAATATAATGGGTGATGTGGGCTGTGTATATTTTACTATAGGGATAAGTATTGTACTCTGCTATAGAGCAGGGAGAAGTTCAGTAATGGGAACTTCATGTGTTACAGTAGGGTAAGAACTGAATGTTGTATCATCTGATTGGATGATGTTGTTTTGTCATATAGTAGATGACGTGTACAGTGCTCTGTCCTATAATCGTTGTGTACTGTACTTCACTATAGGGTTAAGGGTTCTAAACTGCTATAGGGCAGTAAGTGGTGTTCAGTAATACAGGGTCTGCGTACTGTACTTGAGATTAGTGTTATACATTGCTATAGGGCAGTAAGTAGTGTTCACCAGTATAATATAGGGTCTGTGTACTGTACTTGACCATAGAGTTTGAGCTCAGTATTATGACCATGAGCATTGACCACCTGCCTAATATTGAGTAGGCCACTACACCTCTGAAGGTATGCTGTGGTATCTGGCACCATGCCGTCAGTAGGAGATCCTTTAAGTACTGTAAGTTGTGCGGTGGGGCCTCTATGGATCAGATTTGTTTTTCCAGGGCAGATGCTTGATTGGATTAAGGCCTATCTGCCCAATTGCTTCCATCAATCACCACATTGGACACGTTGTCTATTCACATACAGATTGCTACTTGTTTAGCTCATACACACTGCTCTGTCCAGACGGGGACTGCCTCTGTCCCTTCACAATCTCCAAATCTCAGACTGCAGTCACGCTTCAAGCCACCCTTTCAGCACACAGGAGCAAAGCCTGAATAGAGAATACTGTCTTGCCAAAACAGGCGTTATCTGCAAGTTTACACAGTGACTTATTTTCTATCTGGTGAGCTTCATACTTTAGTTAAGGGTGAGAGCTTAACGTTATATGTGCACTATAATATATTTGGTGATATGGGAGGTGTTCAGTCTTTTTACTGTCCAGTCACAGGCTGGGGCGGGTCCAGGATGACCTGAGTTCAGAGGAAGCGGGATAAATGATAGTGGCCAACACACTGAGGGCATCTAGTGGCAGAGGAAAGTACTGCTAGGGAAATCTCTGGATCGACGCTCAAGATTGCGGCAGACTCTGGTTTTATTTTATCGTTTAATGGGCTATTCATTTTTATCTTGCTCTTTTTTGGAGGCCTAAAATGTGGAATATAACATGGGTACAAAAAATGAAAAAAAGGCCTCAGTCATGAAGGGGTTAAAGCTGCCGATATTCTAGCTCAGTTTTGTATTCTGTGAAGCAGAAAATATAACCTTTTTCTCTTATTTTCAGATATTTCATACATGGCGTGTGTCGAGAAGGAAACCGCTGTTTATTTTCACATGACTTGGCCACGAGTAAACCATCCACTATTTGTCGTTTCTATCAGAAAGGACAGTGCGCTTATGGGTCTCGCTGCAGGTATGGATCATGACAATTATATTTAGTTATCACGTGCATCCGCTCCCCCACTATAGAGATCCTGCAGCTACTTTTATATATATGTACAGGGCTTGAAAAATTTGATGGTGCCTCACCAGTCAGTCGAAAATTTCACCAGTCAGCATGGTCAGCACCAGTCCAGACTATCGTCTTGCAATTTATGTTAAAAAAATGGGGGACAGATAGAGCTTTCTGGAGGTATATAATCACCATTGGGGGGGGGGGGGGGTTTTTTGTTTTTTTTTACTATATAATGAAAAAAGTACCATAAATGCAAAAAAAAAAAAAGTTTCCCTACGTTCTGCTATAAAACATTTATTCTTACCCATATTTTTAGTAAAATATAAAAGTTGGGGTCACGTCGGGTAAATAGACACCAAACATGTCAAGCCTTAAAATTGCGTGCGCCTGCAAAATCCCAAAAAATGCCCATAGGCTCATCCGTTTAGTGTTATCAGTGTTTAATGGCTCTAAAATGATTGCTCTCACTCCGACGTTTGCGGCGATATTTAACATGTGCGGCACAATAGGCGCAATCGTCGTTTTCACACAAAGGCGCCCCCGACGCATATGTGCATGTGGGGGGCGGGGACTTTAAAAATGTTTTTTTTTTTGTAATTTTTTTTATGCTTCTTTATTTTACTTTTTTTTTTTTACACACAGCTTTATTGCTATTACATGGGGGGCTAAGAAGCCCCCTATGTAATAGCCAATTTACATGACAGGTCCTCTTTATGGAGGATTATTATGGAGCATTATGGATATACTTTTCCTTCAAGAATGTAATGTAGAATATGAGAATGTTTGCAGGGTCCTTATTAAGGAATAAGAGGTGCAGTCTTTTATGGTACAAAGCACCAAACTAGACTGTACAAAGGTTAGTATTTGTGAACCCTTCTTCCCCTACACCAAGTGAAGTAAGCTTTCCATGTTCGATGGTAGACCTTATTGGAGGTAGACTTCCTAGCTTTTAAAGGCATGGGAATTACTGAATCTGAGAGACTCCTGTCTCAAGCCATGATGTTAACCACTTGCTGTCCGGAGCAATTTCTTGCTATTTGCGCACACATGATAAAATCTGAATTTTTGGCTAGAAAGCAACCTAAAACCCCCAAACAATGATATATTTTCTGAAAGCGGAGGCCCTGTGGACGATAAAGATGCTAGTTGTAAATTTGTATGTCGCACGGTATTTGCACAAATGTTTATCAAACCGGTATTTTTAGGATAAAACACATTAAAATGAAATTTAGTGCACAGAAACAGAATTTATTACCCAATTTTTGGTAAAATATAAAAGGCAGGGTCACGCTAGGTAAATAGATACCAAACATGTCAAGCCTTAAAATTGTGTGCGTCCATGAAACCACAAAAAACTAAAATGCCCCAAATGTCCCATAGGCGATGCTTTAAAAGCTTTTACTGGTCATCAGTTTAGTGTTAACATTGATTGATGGCCCTAGACTTATTGCTCTCACTCTGACGTTTTTGCACATAAGCGCACCCGACACGTGTTTGCACATGGGGAGGACTTTAAAAAAAAACATTTTATATGTGATTTTTTCTTTTTTAACACTTTTTTTGCTATCACATAGGGGGCTAACAAGGAAAACAGAGTAGGGAGTGTGCATGTATGGTACTCAGACCGATGATGCAGCATGTAATTCCTCAGCATGTTAACACTTTCCAAAGAAACAGACAGCAGAGAGGATTAATGATGGTAGTTAAGCATACCAAGTTGAGTAAGCGCCAAACAGCTCAAATGATGTACTCAGAGTTCCCAGGACTCGGTCACACCGGTCACTGGATCTGTCTGCGGCTAACTAATACAGTACCCAAACTTCTGGGAAGTACCACTGCCAGAGCCCAGTGCCTGAAGGACACATTCCAGACAGGTCCCGCAATCTTCAGTGCAGCGGAGTCAGGGTACGGCCTCCAAGGATTAGCCGATCCGGATAGCTGCGTAGAGATCCCAGATCAGTAGCTTGTAGATGATATCTTGAATGAAGAAATATGTCTTGGAAAATAAAGAAAACAAAATAGATAGTAAAGGATCAATAGAAACTTTTCTCAATTCATCCTCCAAGTCTGTCTTGGTATTATAGCTCCTTCTTGGAGAATATTAAAGTGTTCTCTTTTTTTTTTTGGCAGGTATGATCATGTAAAACCATCATCTCCTCTCACAGTTTATACCCCTCAAAGTATCCCATCTGTCACTCAAGAATCACCTTCTACTCCGTCACCTGCCCCTGAGGTTTCACCAGTTGTCATGAAAAGTACCAATCAAAGGCGTGAGAAGAAGAGCCTTGTACTCCGAGATCGTGGTAGGTAGATATAAGAATAACGTGGACCTGTATGAAACAACACAAAATAACCTTCCTGCAGTGTAGAAGGCTTCCAAGTTCATGTCTGCTACCCTTGTCCATGCTGCAACCCCTACTAAAATCCTATGGGTACACCGACCAAAACTTATTGTTGCTACTTGCACTCCACTAGGCATTGTTGATTTGGGACTGGCAATTACCTGCTTAGCCACCAATCGCTGGAAGGTCTGGTGCTTGTGTGCCCCGCACCCAGAAGTACTAGGATGTGTCCTGGGGCTGCAGTGCAGGTTTTAAAAAAACATTGACAAGCCACATACTGTACAAAAATCCTTTGTATTACTTCTAGTAATCCACTGAATTTACATGTAACATGCTGCAACAATATTATCACTTTTTTTAGCCTTTGGGACACTTTGTCTGTTAAATTTGATGGACGTATATGCGGAACTTATTCTGGATACACAATATCCTATTTCCAACACACTGAACTCGGGTGACATATTGGTACTTGCTCAGAAAGCATTTGACAGAACTTTGATATTATGATATGAGCTTATTGTGACATGTGGAACTCTGGGTACTATATAGTTCCTGCATGTGACAAATTGCAATGTAATGGGAGTACACTGGTACCAACCGGATTTCCCATATGCTCCCTTATATGTCATAAAGAGGATTTGTGGATGCTCAAGCTTCCATGATTCACTAATGGGACTCTACGGTCACATCTTACTTTTTGGTGACAATTGGTTGACATTTAGTTTGCGCATATAAGTGACTCAACTATATGCCAGATATTATCACTAGAGGTGCAGCGAAATGAAAATTTCAAAACCGAAATGAAAAAAAATGTCAGGGCGAAACCGAAAATGCTTTTTTTTTTCTAACCTTTTCAATTTTTTGTACATTTTTTTCAATTTATTTTTTATAAACTTTTAAAAAAATTTATATTTTATTTCTAGTAAATTATTTCAATTTTTTTTACTTTTACTGTCGGGGGCTTCAGGGAAATATTAGGGTTCTAAACAGACCCCTGATATTTCCATTTTTTAAAATAGAAAAAGAGATTGAGAACACAAAGTCCTCAATGTCTTTTTCTGCAGCCCCTGTTATCAATGAACAGGATTCCTCTATACTGAGTGTTCCGGTTTTGTGGAGATAGTATGTTTACCATGTCCACAATCATGAATGAACAGGAGGTGATGGAACTTCCCATTCATTCATAATTGTGGACACAGTAAACGTACTCTGTCCTCAATTATTTACAGGATAAAGAAGTAAATCACCAGCACTCAACAATGTAATTCAATATGTCTATTTATTGGACAAAGACGTCGCAATAATCAAAGCCAACGTTTCGAGACCACACAGGGTCCCTTCCTCAGGGCAAAAAGACGTGTCACGTCTCAAGGCAAAAAGACGTGGTGATTTACTTCTTTATCCTGTGTTTGCATGGCGCCGTCCGTGATTATAACTGCAAGCACCATTTTATTTATTGGCCGTGACTGCTGCAAGGTGTGGAGGGCTCCCCAACGATCCACCTCAATTATTTACAAACACTCACTCACTCAGCGATTACTGAATGTTTGTACCCGCTCTCCATAATGACTCTGGGGCTCTGAGTCCCAGCGGGGAGGAGAGAAACTTTCACAAGAGGCTGAGCGGTGTGGGAGGAGAGACGCCGACCGCTCACAGTGCTTTCCTCCCCCGCACCGCTCGGCCTCCTGTGGCCGTTTCCTCCCTGCTGGGACACAGGGCAGCGCCCAGTGGGGAGGAGAGAAAACAGGGATGCACCTCTATTTCGGCCGAAAGATGGCACTTTTGGTACTTTGCCAAAAGTGCCATTTTCGTCTGATATGTTTGGGCAGCTGAAATTTCGGTGCATCCCTAATTATCACCACTATATCAAATTTTTCTTCTTTGAAAGAAACCGATCTATCTGGGATAACTGAGACATTGTTTACTAGACACCTGAAATTGAGGAATTGTTGTTCCATGTATCATTATGCTCCCTGATGGATAGCGATGACACATCTTAATATAATATAGCAATAGATGCACATTATTTTGTTGCTGTTCTGGGTATGACCAATACTTGACTAATCCATCCATTGCTTGTCTTCTTGATATAATAACTGGAAGCTATTCGAGCTCTTTGGAACCTAAAAAGTGGTCTAGATTACACTTGCCTATTCTTGGTTGTTTGGGGACATCCATATAACAAAGATAATGGAGATATTTATTGTTGCAACATGTTAAATACAAACATATGTGGATTACTAGAAGTGTTATAGGTGATCATTGTACTTGGGGTGGTACATTTTATGTTAATGCTTGTAAGCTCTTTGAGGGCAGGGACTGATGTGAATGTGCTCTATGTAAAGCGCTGCATACATTTTTGGCGCTATATAAATATCAATATAAATGAATAAATAAATATGTAATAATAAAAAGCTCCAATACAGTAAAACGCATACATTTGCTTTCAGCTTTACCATTTCACTACCCTGCTTAAAAGTTGCACTAATGTGATCAAAATTTTAAACAGAGGACATTGTTGATTTATATTTGGAGGTAAATATACGGGGGTGCACAAATTACTTAAACATTGCTTTGAGAAATTTGCATGAACAAAAATAAAAATAAACATTTTACTATGTTTTTTTCCCTATAAATTTTTTTTTTTTTTAAATCTATGTGTCCAGATTTGCTACCAAATTGCCATTTCTGTCCTGATAAAATCAAAATATAATATGTTAAGGTAGATTACAAAAGCTGAAATGTGCAGAAGACAGACATCACCAAAACAAAAAAAGCCTCTGGGATTTAGGGAGATAAAAAAGTGGGGACTCAAGTGGTTCGTGTAAAGTTATTCCTTCTCAAAGATCATACCCAGGACTTCTTTCAGTCCCCATCTAATAGCTTAGAAGCATCTGCTGGTTGCTTATATTAGAGGGCTGGTGGGATGCCAAGGTCTGCTTTCCAAAAAACACACGGGGGGGGGGTTTTATCAAAACTGGAGCAGAAATAATCTGGAGCAGTTCCCCATGGCAACCAATCAGCATCTCTCTTCAGTTTGCACAGGTGAGATTTGAAAATGAGAGAGAGAAGCTGATTGGTTGCAATGAGGTTGTGATAAATTCCCCTCACAGTGCCTGTGTGGTGAACTTTTTTTTTCCTCCACAATGCTTATAGATACAGAGATGAATGATGGCTTGTTTTTAGAGGGATTATACTGCTTGTTCAGAATATGGAAATACTTTACTGCTAAACCCCCCAAATACGTAATATATTGCAGCTCACCAGTCCAGTGGAGTGAGCTGAAAAGCATCGAGCTTTTCAGGACAGACTCACTCCACTGTATCTATGGAGGATCCATCGTGGTAACCTTAGGCTACCCTACTTTGTGGGCTCATGGTCTTCAGTTCATTTCTGTTACACGAGGAGGCAGTAGAATTAGTCGTTTAGAGGGGATTGCTTGGAAAGAAGATCATTTACACAAAGTGACAAGAATTCTGCAGTTCTGGCAAGATGGACGGGTATTGTGTGTACCTGCTGAAAAGGAATGCAGACACTACAGCTAAGCTGCAAATATAACTGTGATGCTTTTGGTTTGAGCTATTCTTTCAAATGAACAATAGGTAGGAGCTGTGCAGTGCTGACCTTGTCTTGTGATAGAATTGGTACTGGAAGGTTAAGCCAATTTATTTTACTTTTTAACACGTTAATCAAAAAATAAGGAAACAAAATGGTATGAACTACACTTAACTAGAGGCTGTGACTCTCCAAATTTCATGTGAATTCCTAACTATCAAATGTGTGTGTCTAATGCCATTAGATTTATCGGGACTGGCAGAAGATAAACATCGACCAAATCCTGCTTTTCCCCAAAACTACAGCAGCGATACTCAAGTGACTGATCAAGTGTTGAAACCACACTCTTACCTGGAAGCCATCTGCACAGGACTGGAAGAAGGAGAGGCGGCCTCACCTTATCCCGGGGACCCCCAGCAGCTTTGCCCCTATGCAGCCGCAGGGGCATGTCACTATGGGGAAAGCTGTACCTATATGCATGGAGATATGTGTGAGATCTGCAACCTGCAAGTGCTTCACCCCTATGACCAGGAACAGAGAAAGTCACATGAAAAGGTAAAAATGGTCGGACATCCCTCTGGTGTCGGCATCGTAGTTAGGGCGACGTCCATGAACTTGCCTGCTGTAGTCCAGCTAATATACAAATGATAGAAGAGCCGATCTGAATCAGTCTAGATTTCACAACTCTTAATTGAGACATGAGGCATCCAATATATACAGTAGATGTACTGAGTCTGTGTGTGTGTGTGTGTGTGTGTGTGTCTGTCTGTCTGTGTATATAATTTCCCAAATACATTGACTTTTTGTTAGTAATTTGGCTTCTTATTGCCTGAAATGGCCAATGAAATTGCTTGTATGCTGACCCATTAATACTTTGTGAATCATTGACCCCAAACATGAATGCTTGTCGGGAACATTAGCGATAAACTGTTTAAAATTAACTCCGTTACAAAAACTAGAGGCCATCACCTAAAATTGATGGAAAAAAAATTCCAGCACAAGGGGCGAAGGGGGTTCTTCACAGTAAGATCAGTTAGGGTCTGGAACTCACTGCCACAGACAGTGATTTCAGCAAATAATGTGGAATTGTTCAAGAAACTTTTGGACGATTTCTTAAGGGACCGTAATATACAGGGGTACGGGTACTCCTAGAATGAGATCCTAATAGGTTGGACTTGATGGACTAATGTCTTTATTCAACCTCAAATACTATGTAAAGTTGGGGCAAACTCTGTACTGCAATGTAAGAGGGTTACTATGATAGTTGGGCAGATAGTGTTGTGTGGGGAGCACAGCAATGGTAATGGCCTTCTTGCTTTTCTTGATGGGTCATCCCAAGCTCCATCATCATCATCAGCCACATGTTGTTGTTTGGTTTCTGTTTAGTGGGAAATATTTATAAACAGTCTGAGCTTCAATTGTCATGTAACCCTCTTCAGTTACACCTATATCCTTGGTTTATATACAGTATATTGAATAAGTTTTATATGAAGGAGCCCCCTGATTTATTACATTACATGTGTCAGTGTACACCGAATTCCCTCGGATTCCACAAGACGGTTTGATTGAGTGTTAGAGCATGAACAATCTTTGTCTTGACAGTCCGGTGGTTCAGCTCTGCTTGAGATACTGACCCTGAAATGTACAAAGATCAGAGCTCCTGATCTGCATCCGTGCTTTGGGTCAGTGACTTGAAGATGACACATTTGTGGATCAGCTTGACATGCAGTATTTTCAGAAGATCGCGGCTTTCCTGCATGTTCAGCTTGTAGGTGCTTCTGTGTATCTAGTATGCACATATTTCTGGAGCTGAAGTGTATCGTATTATTTGTTTCTTCTAGCTATGTATGGACACATTTGAACTGGAGATGGAAAAGGCCTTTGCCTTCCAGGCAAGCCAGGACAAGGTGTGCAGTATCTGCATGGAGGTTGTCTATGAAAAGCCTTCACCGTCAGAGCGGAGATTCGGTATCCTGTCCAACTGCAACCACACGTACTGCCTCTCCTGTATCCGACAGTGGAGATGTGCCAGACAGTTTGAGAATCCAGTCATAAAGTAAGTGCTTGGGTTTAGAGTCATACAGTATTCAAATCAAAAGAAATGATGTATCCATTAAAATACTCTCCTATGTTGGAAAATTGTTCTTCAATATGCCGTTGTACTATCCTCCGGTAATCCCCTTCACATTAGCATTGAGACTAGATAATGAAGGGACAATTCGAGCCAATTAATCTTTAATGCATTGCACAGGATTGTAGAGCAATTCCTTCATTAGCCGTTCACAGCCTTGAACCAGGCAGCATTGCTATGACTGCAGTGGTCAGCACCGTGTACAATGTCTGGCAGGCGTATGTGAATCACAAAACTAGCTGAACAGAATTATAACTTCAGTTAAAACAGGTCACAGCAGCATTTGTCATTTTCCTTTGTCTTCTGACCAGGTCCTGTCCAGAATGCCGCGTGATATCAGAGTTTGTCATTCCCAGTGTTTACTGGGTGGAAGATCAGAGCAAGAAGAATGATCTTATTGATGCATTTAAGCAAGGAATGGGGTGAGTTTGACTTTTCATATCAAACAAAGAAAACTGTAAGTGGGGACCTCCAAATGTATCGTCCGATCGGCAGGTTTATGATTGCTGGATTTGGATTCAGGGCTCCTAGGGCGATGGCTGACACTGATGGGGTTTCAGTTTAATAGAGCTTTTTTTCATGGTACATTTCCTAACCCGCAGACACTTAGAAATACCGGCGGGTATTGTTATCCATCATGTGGGCCCCATACATTGAAAACATTATCATTCAAATAGAACTTTGATTCCTGCGGTTGTGGATGGTCGAGCCCCATTCATCCTTCTGTACCTAACTCATGGTCAGTGTCCATTGTAATGATGGACCTTACATGGGGGGGAGGGGGGCAGAGCACACTGTTTGAAGGAATGATATTGTTATTTGCAGATTGGAGCCTCCGGGGTTTACAGGCTTCACAGAATACAGAACCACATATGCAGCCGCTTCAGGTGCTTGCTTTGCATGTGTGCCTGAAGTTTAGGAAACCTGTACTCGATATTCCCTTCATCAGTGTAAATCTCTAAGGCACTATTTATTTATTACAGGTAGTTATATAGCGCAGACAATTTACACAGCGCTTTACATGCATACATGCTTTACATGCTTACATGCATTCACATCAGTCCGTGCCCTCAAGGAGCTTACAATCTAAGGTCCCTATCACACATGCACACGTACAGGGACGATTTAGACAGCAGCTAATTAACCTTCCAGCATGTCTTTGGCGTGTGAGAGGAAATCGGAGTACCCGGAGGAAACCCACGCATCATAGGGAGAACATGCAAACTCCTTGCAGGAAGATCGACTACGCCACTGTGCTGTCCATGCACTTCTCCATCGCAGTGCATTGCAATAACATGCACATTGAAGCATCACCCAATGCATGCGTTACCACATTTTTTTTCTTTTATTTTGTGTTCATTTGAATGAGCTGCCTTAATGCAATGCATGTTAACACAATCCACCAGAATGGCCAAATGTGAATGGGCCCTAATGGATTGTATATACTTTTACTTTTGAAACGTAGGTACAGATATGGGCAAATTTGTTGGTACCCTTACAGCTCATTACAGCAATGCTTTATTCCTCCTGATGAAAATAAATAGAATTGCCTCATCTGTACCTGCATGACTTTGATGTGTCATAGAGTAAAGCAAAGAGTGTGGAAATAGATCAATGATTGCTTATTCTAAAATGGTCTTTACAGATTTGTTGGTACCCCTAGAAATGATTATAAATCATCGGATCATAGAGATATTTCAAAGGTATTGTGTAATTGGCAACACAAATGTCAGTCAGCCCTTTTAATGGAGGAAAGTAGTCACTCGCTGTTTGGTATTATCGCATGAAGACCAATTACCTTACACAAGGAGAGAGAGTAGCAGTGAGGAGTCTTAATTACAGGAAACTTCTGCACAGAGGCAAAGGACAGAAGTTGTTTGATGTTGGATTACAGCACAGCTCTGGAAGAAGGACACAGAGGACACCACGATTTAGTGAAGATTACATGTCCCTCTAAATTATACATACAGAGAGGAATAGGGGCATCTCAATTTAGATGATTGGCCTGCAAGCATTGTGATCATTAAAGAATTTCAGGTAGTACACGGGCATGGCAGAGGGTGAGAGAATAGTGCGTGAATTGCCGATGATAGAAACCCCTGCGTGATGGAACAAAAGGGGGGCAATTTTCTTTATCTGTAACTGTTACATGTTCTATTGTATACTTAGATAATATTGAAGGCTTTCTGTTTTTTAAAGTGCTTTTCCTAGAAATAAACATGACACCGTATACAAATGGTTATAACCAGAGAAACATCCTGCAGTGGCTGACCAGTTTCCTCTTTATGTTTCAGTAAGAAAGCCTGTAAATACTTTGACCAGGGACGTGGCACCTGTCCTTTTGGTGGAAAATGTCTTTACCTCCATGCATACCCAGACGGAACCAGAGCAGACCCAGAGAAACCCCGGAAACAGCTTGGATCTGAAGGCACAGTACGGGTAAGAGCCCTTCCGGGGGGGTCTAGTAATGATGCAAATGCCACTAAAGCTCAATGCGAGATCACAGATTCTAAACAATATATGGCAATGCAGCTTTCCTTTCTGTTTTTCATAGTAAAACATATAAAATATTTTAAAGTTAAACTTGTCAGAAAAAAAGAATAAATGATATTCATAAAAGACAATGCATGGCAATACTCAAAGGTGATAGTTTCCCTGAACCCGGTCTTGATTTTATTATTTTTGCAGTTCTTCAATGCGGTTAGATTGTGGGATTTCATTGAAGATCGAGAGCACAGAAATATTCCCACCATGGAGGACGACGTGACTGAACTTGGAGACCTCTTCATGCACCTGTCTGGAGCTGATCAGCCAGATGCCCCCTCTTCCAACTGAATATTTATTAGAATTTGTAGTGTAGAAACTGCATGTTTGGGTTATTGAGATGGCAGAACTAAGTGTCCTTTCCTCCAAGAAAATAAAAACAACACTATTGGCTACTTCTGTGTGTTCGTGCACTCTGCTCTCTGCAGCTCAGAATACAGATGCTCCTCGGGTTGTGATCGATCGCATTTATGATGGAGTTCACTGTACCACACTGTACAGAAATCTCCCAGTTATTCGGCACCCACAGGATCGGTAGGTGCCGGATAACTGTAGTTTCTGCTTGTTTGAGAGTTAATGGTAACTCTCAAGCCGCCATCCCTGAGGCTGCTTGAGAGTTACCATTAACACAGCTGGCAGGTGAATGTAAACAGCCGGGAGCAATAGCAAGACTGCTATTGGCTATTGCAAATTGTAATAGTCAATAGCAGGCTGGCTATTGCACTTGCCCACTGAGCAGAGAAGCGGACCTGAGAGAGAACCTTCTCTCTCAGGTCCACTCCTCTTAGTGGGGGGTTTCAAAAGCCACCCTGCTATTGCTCCCCGTTGTGTACTGTCTGCCGCTGACTGCGGCAGTATTGTACACTGCAGTACACTCTCCGGTCTACAATACGATCGGGTTACAATGGGTTTATCAGAACATAACCCCATCGTAAAGCGAGGAGTGTCTGTAGTAAAGTTGCATTGGGGAAGCAAAAGGGCCAAAGCTGTGTCCTACTCTCAGTATCATAACAATGGCATTAGGGATGTCCTGAGTACTTTTCCCTCAGGTACTCGCCGATACCAATTACCGATAGCTTTTCTTAAAGGGACATGTGACATTTTTTTCTAAAACAATGCAGACTGATGATTTTAGGGGCTGTTTCTTTATAATTATGAAGAATTGTAACTCAATCCATAATTATTGAGCAATGGAGAATGACAACCAGCAATCATAAACTGCTTAGATTTGTAGTCTTCTATACCCGGTTGTCATTCTCTATTGCTGTATAATCATTCAACCATAACTTTCCTGGTTATATGACAGCACTGGGCTCCCACCACCCGATGGCATCATTTGAGCTTGATACTTAAGCTGGCCATACACCTTACAATTTTCTGTGGTCAGATGGAAAAGGTGCAACAGATTCCTCCATCTACGCTTAACCGTGTGTATGGAGTAATCTCCAACCTGGGCCAATCTGACCCCAGAAAATCTACAGATAATTGTAAGGTGTATGGGCTCCTTTAGACTGGGGAACTTGGTGGAAGGAGGGATTTATATAGGCTTTTAATTTAACCCTTTTGTTCCCGTCATCTAGGGATAGCAGGAACTAAACCCTTTAGTCAGCGCGGCCATGGAGTATAACCAGGAAAAGAAAATTGCGATGAGTATGATTACATTTTCTGTTTTAAGTCCCTATCCTGGAATAAGTATGTAGATGAAGAAGTCTGCCTGCGCTCTGATTTGTTCTAGGATAATGACTCAGAGTAATGAAGGAACAGAATACATATGACAGCCAGGGAGCTAGTTTTTTAGGAGGAGAGTTCAGCAGTGAAATAGTTACAATTATATGAATGTCAAAAGGTTTTGCAGCTATTTTAAATGTTGATGAAATCCCTTACAGAAGATGCTGCGCCTTGATGTTTCATCGTTTTAGCTTCCTGCAGAATCAGCTGCTCCTCCAAACACTGGTCCTGCTATCCTGTGTTAGGGTGGCTCCTTTCTCTTGCAGAGTCCTGTGGAGCCCCCCTTGTGTGCCTCTCCACAAACACAGCCACAGCAGGACAAAACACTCCGCTACTCCCCTTCTTCAAGCTGCTGAAGACTGCTCTGTCCCAGGAAGTTCAGGGAAGCCGAGCTGAGAGTTGGAGCCGTTTAGAAACACGATGGCTGTAAGTGATTGGGCAAACATTTGAAGAAGCACTTTGCTGAGCAATGTTTATTTGTTTGATCTGGATTCATTATTGAAAACAATGTTTGTTTGAGTTAATATTACTCTAAAAACTTCTAATGAATGGGTTCATAGTAGGGATGTCCCAATTTTCCCAAGACTAAGTACAAGCACTTTCCTATTACTAGTGATAGACTGCATCTTATGTTTCCATTTTGCCTATAATTAGGGACGAGTCACACCAGATGTGTTGGGGCTGCGCAGGCGGTCTTCACCTGAAAAATGCCATTTGCCTGGCTGTCATGGTGATCTGGAACAAACATGCAGATAAGGAATTTCTCAGCCTGCATACTTGTTCTGTGTCAACAACTCAGGAAGTATTACATGTAGAGAGGTAAATAGAACATTTCCAGGAAGTGGGCCCTAATGGTAACCTCTGTTTATTTCATTAAGGGCCCATTCACACACTGCCAATGCACATAACATGTGTTGTGGTGAGATGTATGAACAAAAATGTCTGTTAATCAGTCTGTTGTGGACAATGAATGTGCCGCTTAAAACTTTAGATGTGTAAATGGGTCCTAAAGGTTTACTTTCTTGATCTTGCAGTACAAGACACAGATTCGGAGATTATTGGATATATGAAGTTATCATCAGGTGATTGGGCTCTGGCCAGATCTGTGAGGACCCCCTTATAGCTCCTCCTACTCCAATAAATCCTGGTTTTCTAGTGTCCGTAGGTGACAGACATCTCCTTCTCTACTTAGTGGAGATTGTGGTTTTAGTTTTTGTGTTTTTTCCCCCCCCCATATCGTGAGAAGTAGCCAGGGTTCAAGGCTGAGAAACCATTTGCATTGGAGGTGCACCGAAATGATATTTTGAGACCGAAACCGAAAAAAAAAAATGGTCAGGCCGAAACTTTAAATGCAGCCCCAGAACTGAATGAACAGGAATCCTCTATACAATACTGAGTGTTCCTGTTCATTCCTAACTTGTGGATATAGTAGGTTTACTATATACACAATCATAAATGAATAGGAAGTGATGTAGATCACTTCCTATTCATGCATAACTGGGACATAGTGTGACTTACAATGTCCAGTTATTTACGAACATTCAGCGATCACTGAATGTTTTGTATACCGCTCTCCACCCTGGATCGGCTCTCACAGAAGGCTGAGCGGGTAGTGTGTAGAGGAGAGCTTGGTCCCCACTGACAGTTGTCTCCGCCCCCACACCACTCTCCTGACCTGTTACAGGAGGTTGAGTGGGGCGGTGCAGGAGGAGAGCTCAGCCTTCCATGACACGCTGCCCGGCCTCCTGACAGTTTCTTTCCTCCACGCTGCGTCAGCGCAGACGCAGGGCAGCACACAGCAGGGAGAAGAGAAACTAGGGACGCAGCGCAATTTTGTCCCAAAAAAAAAATATAGATTTTTCAGCATTTTTGCCAAAGTGCCATTTTCGGCCAATATGTTTCGGCGGGCGAAGTTTCGGCGCATCCCTAATTTGCATACATTCTTTATTGAGCCAGCTTTAAGAGTTATTCAATTGCAGTGTTTGGTACAACTTGGTGGGGTTCAAAGATCCCATTTTAGTGGCTGCCTGAGCATAGTTTTATGTGGAGATCCACTTTAGTCCTGAAGACCGACTAATCAGAGCATGTTTCCTTCAATACCCAGTAGGAGCACAGCTGAATCTGTTAGTATGCAAAGACACACTGTAGGGCAGGGGTAGCCAAACTTCTAGCTGTTGTGAAAGTAGAAAGGAATCAACATTATCCAAGATACATAATTCCACTGAGAAGGGGAATGAAAATCTTTGCAGAGAATAAACTACCAAAGGAAAGTTATCCTTACAACAAGAAAATGGGTTCCTGGTCTTCGGGGAATCCAAGTAGACCTGGTGTTGTAGCCCTGGAAACATGGTGAGAGACAGCTAACATAGAAGCTTTATCCAAGAGGTTAGCCTGTGGGCTACAACGGGTATCCCGAGTACCCAAATGCCAAGACGATACATCCCGGCTGTACACGCTTGCTTTCACTTCTAGACATGGAGTGCTCCTTACTGGGATCTCTGTTGATGTGGATCACTGGTGAACCACGGTGGGCACAGATCAGCAAATCTCTACTCAAAGGGGATATTTTCTGGCACACTCTCAGGTGTGGCCCGGGACCCTTCAGGGTGTTTCCAGTGCTCAGGAATGCCTAAAAAAAAACAAAAGTGCAGTGGAAAGGTATTTGCAGCTGTGGGAGCTCTAAATGGCCTGGAACAACTGGCTAATCCTCCAGACATAAGGTGATACACACTGTATCAAGAAGGTTTGAAACAACCCCCGTATATCAGGGCCTGTTCACATATCAGGTCCTGATTAGGTGCGGATCTCCAGACGCGGTGCTACTGATGCAGTGCGTTTTTGATGCGTTCCAGTTAAAAACATTTTTTTTTTTTGCTGGAGTGGGGCTGTCAGTATGTTTCCTGACCGGACAAAATGTGACATGCAGTATTTTTTTTTTGTATAATGTATAATGTAAGCAGCGCATATAATGTATGCGCTGCATACATTATATAAATGTATATCAATATAAATAAATATGTAATAATAAAAAGTGTATTACAATACAGTAAAACACATACATTTGCTTTGAGCTTAAAAGTTGCACTAATGTGATAAAAATTTTAATCAGAGGACATTGTTGATTATATTTGGGGGTAAATGTCAACTGCGGGAGACTGCGATGAACCAAAAACAGCCTCTCCTGATACAGGCTGTTGGGACTCAAATCAAAGATGACAACAGGGGCTGCTGGGCCAGTTGAATTAAGGGCTCAGACTGGCTCTGCAAAGCATGCTTAGAGCCCCTGTTGACAGATTGCTCTAGTAACTAGGCGCACACAGCTCAAACGTACAAGGTGAACCTGGAGAAAGCATGCCCCTTCCCTTCCTGGTAGGAGGTGGAACAGACTCCTTTGGAATCTTGGGACCCATATTGCTACAGGGTCATCAACAATTACAGTTGTTGATTCCCATCTATGACACCCCCAGAACCACCAGGGGAACAGTGGGACTGTCCACTATCTTTGCACCACAAGGCAGTAAGTAGGGCTGCAACTAATTATTATTTTCCTAATCGATTAGTTGGCCGATTATTTTGTTGATTAATCGGATGAAAAAAATAATACCATAAAATACACAAATGGAGGTACAAACTTGCACAATATTTTGCAATCACACGGCATTGCAGTACCGTGCATTCCAGTGCGGGTGATCACACTGTGGGTGGGAGACACGTTTGGGGTGCCATTGAAATGCATGACACTGCAACGCACCGCCAGTAGTAGAATTTGTCAGGCCGAAACTAAAAATGACTTTTTTTACCGCCTTTTATAATAAAAAAATAATTGAAGGGCATACCATGCATAAATTTGAGAATATTTGGTCACCCTGGTCAGAAGCACACGTACCTTCTGACACCTCCTCATTCTATGATGGAATTACTGGCAACAGTTCCACGACCATTGCTTTGTCCCCAGCACACCACCTGACTCTCCCCCCTCTTTCTATCTTCTCTTCTTGCCCTCTCCTTCCATTCCAGCTCACTTTTCTTTTTCCCTTCTCCTTCCCCTGATGTACCTCATTATTTTTTTTGTTTCAAAGTTTTTATTGGGTTATAACAACATATATAACATACAAAATGCAGTACAGTAGTCAATACTGAGGGGAGCATTACAGAGGAACATGGTAACGTTAGACTTCTTGGGTGGTTCAAAATTGGGGACTCAGGGTCACCAGATTCCTCGGGACAGATGGGCGTCCAAAGGTAGGAGAACAGCCTGGATAAGGGAATCCTAAGTGCTGTAGTCCAGAAAACAGGGTGGAAGTAGAAGGAAGAGAAAGAAGGGGGGGAGGCACTGGGTTTGTCCGGGGTTAATGATCAAGGCGTTCAGGTCTACAGGGTTGAAAGACTATCCGGGGCCAGGGTTGCCAGATCTTGGTGAAGGTTTTGTTAGTGTCTGAAAGGATACTGGTCAGCTTCTCATTCAGGCAGAAAAAGTCTATTCGCCGCTTAACTTCACCAAAGGGTACAAATTGCTTTTTCCATGCTGAAGCTATGGTTTGTTTAGCTGCTAATAGAACATGTATGGCTAGGCGATGCTGGTTTTTAGTGAGGAGCGGAGATTTGAGGTGTAGCAAGGCTAGCCATGGGTCTTTGCAAAGCTTCACTGAGAACAAACTTTCCAGCAGGCGAAAAACTTTTGACCAAAACCTGGCAAGCATGGGGCAGGACCACCACGTGTGGAGAACATCACCCGATGTTGGGCAGCCTCTAAAACAGGATGGTGAGTGTGAGGGGTGGAGATGGGCCAGTCTGGACGGCACCAGGTACCATCGTGTGAGTGACTTAAAGGCTGTTTCCATAGAGGAGATGTTGATTGAGCAGGTGGCCATGGAGGTCCAAATTTGCTGCCAAATTTCCAGTGGTTGTGAGGTTCCAAGGTCTCGTTCCCATTTCGCAACGTAGGAGTGTCTGGAGGGGGATGTCAATGTGTTAAGTTGGGTATAGATTTGCGAGACCAGGTTCGGACTATATGGGTTGCGTTTACAGGTATGTTCAAATATTGTGAGGCCCGCCCGAGTTGAGGATTGTGCGAGCGACGATGCTGCCCAATGCCGAACTTGAAGGTACCTGAAAAATTCCGAAGGGGGGGCTCCCATCTTGTCCCTGAAGTAGTCCCAACAGCGGACCGACCTGTCCTCCAGCAAATCGTAGAGGTCTGTCAATCCGTTGGAGGACCACCAAGCGAAGGCCAGGGGTGAGTCAAGGCCCGGGGGGAATAGTGGGTTGCCCAGTATGGTGAGTAACGGGAGGTGTGGAGATTGAAAGCCGCTAGAGTATCTGGTAGAATCCCATAGGGAGAAAGTGTGGGCCAATATGGGGCTACAATTTGCCTGGATTCCTCCTCGAAGTGCGCTTTCATGCTCTTCTTGGTCTCCTCCAGGTCCTGCCTCACGTCCCAGCCGCAGTGTTGAAGGTCCTGCAGGGACTGCAACTGACGTTGCAGTCTCCTGAGTTCCCTCCTCCTGGCACACACTCGCTGGCGACCCCTTGCCTGAAAGAAGCTGCGCAGCTTGACTTTCACAAACTCCCACCACTTACCCACCGTTCCGAAGAGCGGTTTCTCCTCCTGCCAGGTGACGTACAGTTCTCTGAGTTCCCCCAGCAATTCCTCATCTTCCAGCAGGGTGCAATTCAACTTCCAGGAGCCCGGGCCGGGGGCGAAGCCCTCGCCCAGGTTTCCCCGGAAGTGAATAGCCCTGTGGTCAGAGAAAAATAGGTTAGGGAGGGAGATGATGGGTTGGGAGAGGGTGAGCAACAGGTCATCTGCGAACATATGGAGTTTATATTCTGCTGTTCCTTTGGTGATACCGTGGATATAGGGGTTAGTTTGGATTAAGTGGGCTAAAGGCTCAATGGCTAAGAGGAAAAGAAGGGGTGAGAGGGGGCAACCCTGACGAGTACCACCCAGAATTGGGAAAGTGGGGGAGAGATAACTGAGGTAACTGACTGCGGCTGCTGGTGTGCTGTATAGGCTGTATAGGGCTTTGATCCAGAGGAGAAAGTCGGTCGGAAATCCCCATTTGTGGAGGACATAAAAAAGGTAGTCCCAGGAAATAGAATCAAAAGCCTTTTGGAGGTCTAGTGATAGGCGCATTCCGGGGATGTTGGCGTGGTGCATGCTGTGTACAAGATGAACAATTTTCCGGGTGTTGTCTGAGGCTTGTCTCTAGGGTACAAAGCCCACTTGGTCTCGGTGTATTAGGTCTGGTAAGATTGTGTTCATGCGGGTGGCCAATATCTTGGCCAAGAGTTTAACGTCGATATTCAATAATGAAATGGGTCTGTAATTATGGGGATCAAGGACGTCTTTGTCAGGTTTGGGGATCATGACTATATGGGCTAGCAGGGATGCTGGGTGGAGGGTATTGTTAGCCAGGGTGTCGGAATATTTTTTGTAATACAGGGCCGAGAATCCATCTGGGCCGGGTGTTTTGGAGGGTTTGAGGGATTTGATTGCCAGAAGGACCTCCTCTGGAGTAATGTCCTGGGCCATAAGAGAGCTCATGTTCTCTGTGAGTGTGGGCAGGACGACGTCCTTAAACAACGCATCAGCCTGTTGAGGTTGGAAGGTGGAGGGTTTGCCATACAGCTTAGAGAGGATGGAGGAGAAACGTTCAAGGATGGTGGATGGGTTGGCCGTTATGGCTCCATTGGGGAGACGGCGTCTGACCGGGGGCCTGGCCCTCAGTTTAGATTCAAGCATGTTGGCCAATAAAGGGCCAGGCTTGTTGGCACACGCATAGAACGTGCGTTTAGTCCAGCGGAGCTGTTTTTCCGCTGAGTCATTTAAGAGGAGGTTGAGTTCCAGCTGAACTGAGTCAATCTCTTTCCGTAAGGCGATCGAGGGGGCAGTGTTCCAGTCAGACTCGAGTCCCCCCAATGTGGCGGAGAGATCTGAGACCCTTTTGGTCCGTTCCCTCTTTCGGCGAGTTGCTAGACTTATGAGCTCGCCCCGTAAGGTCGCTTTGTGGGCTTCCCAGACAGAAATCGGGGAGGTGACCGGCAAAGCGTTCTCCGCAAAGAAGTGGGAAAGGCACAGTTGAATGTGTTGGGCAGAGTCAGCAAAGGAGAGAAGGGAGTCATTCAATCTCCAGCGGAATTGGGAAGAGGCAGGGAATAGGGATTTGCAAGTGAGGGACATGGGGGAATGGTCCGGCCAGGAGGCCGAGAGAATGCGGGCGTCACCGACGGACGGGAGAAAGTTGGGCTGTATAAAGATGTGGTCTATTCGGGAGGAGCTAGCGTGGGGGTGTGAATAGAACATGTAGTCTCAGGTGGTTGGGTGGCGATCTCTCCAGACGTCAATAAGGTTATGTTTGTGTAATAGAGTACGGAAGAGGGGGGGGGGCAGGGTGAGATTGGTGTGGTGATGAGTGGGGGATGTAGTGGGACCAGATTTATCGAGCTTGGGGTCAAGGACAAGGTTGGAGTCCCCAGCCATTATTAGGGTTCCCCTTTTATGCTTCTCAGCCACCGCCAATAAGTGGGAAAAAAAGCGAGTTTGGTGAGTGTTGGGTGCGTAGTAGGTAAGCAGTGTTACGTCCACATCGAAGATTGTGCCCTTTAACAATAAATATCTACCCGTAGGGTCTGCTATTTCGTGGGTGCATACAAATGGGGTATTTTATGGAATGCGATGAGGACACCTCTCTTTTTCACAGAACATAGCCTGGAATATCTGTGGATAGTTTTTGTGGAAGTGGGATGAGAGGTCATAGAAAATGTAGTTTCCTGTAGGCATACGATGTTGGCCTGGTGGGATGAAAAGTAGTTGAAGGTGAGCCTACGTTTGCGGGGTGAGTTAAGACCTTGCACATTGTGCGAGAATTTTGAGGGATTGTCCAGACATTGTTATGTTAGTGCGGGAAAATCAATGCTAACACAGCAACTGTGAGGTTGGTTAAGTGACTTGGGATTATCCAGACTAGGACCAGTGCCGGGGGGGGTAAGAGTGAGAGGAGAGGAGAGGAGACCTGGGAAAAGGTATAGCGAGAAGAGTGAAGAATAGTAACATTCCATATCAGCAATATAGCTGAGCAATGGGGAGAAATGCCAAGTAGCATTTCAAGGGGTGTGGGGGTGCCCTGTCCACCCGGGCGCGGAGGGCAGGACGTAGTGTAGTCATTAGTTAAGTGATCATCTCTAGGAGGGGGGGCCAGGGGGGTGTTTGGGGGGGTGAAAAGGGAGTAGGAAAGTTGTCACTGTGTGATACAAATTGAGTGGAACACAGGCAGGTATGTTGATGCAGCTTAGGTAGAAAACAAAAAAGAAAAACCTAACCTCGTATTCACAGGGCTAACCCTGCACCTCATCTCCGGTGTATGTCCCAGAACCGCATACAGGGGTCAGGTTTACTCACGGACCACAGGAACCAGTTTCTTGATGGGTGCAGTCAAAATAGTGGTCGGTGTAGTCCCAAAAAACAGGGGAAGGTTGGCTTCTCAACCCTTTGGTCGGGGAGGGCCTGGTGTCTTCGAGCGAATCGGCCCCGAGTCTCTGGTCAGTCACCGTCGTCCAGGCGAGGGCGAGGTCGCGGGCGCAGTTTCCCAGGTGCATCTCGGGTGTTGCGGGGTTGACGTTCCCACAGGGGGGCCAGGCGTCCTTCGGTGGAGAGGACGTCGGTGGGGCCACGTCTGAGGTTGGCGCGGGCGACATGTGTAGCTGTTCCAGGAGAGGACCTGCTTCCTCGGGGGTGGAGGAGTACACCTTGCCCTCGTAGGTGAAGGTGGCCTTCAGCATGATCTCCGATCTGTTCCCTGTGTCCTTCAATGAACGGGAGAGAAACCCCCATTTATAGGTGATAGCATGGCGCTGCAGGATAATGAGGAAGGGTCTCAAAGCTTTCCGTTTCAGGAGGGTCTGTGGCGCCAGGTCTGCGTAAATTTGGTATTCAAAGTCCTGGAAACGCAGGGTGCGTTGCTTCCACGCTGCCTGAGCGATTGCCTCCTTCGTTTTATAATACGTGGGTTTAAGTATAATGTCGCGTGGGGGTCCGTTTGTCCGCTTTGGGCCTAGGGCGCGATGTACGCGGTCCATCTCAAGGCGTTCTATAGGGAAGCCTGGGAGTATCTCTTGAAACATGGCCGTGACGGTGGATTGTAAATCGTCCACGTGCTCAGGTACACCGCGAATGCGTAATTACCCCTGCGGTTCCTGTTTTCAAGGTCCTCAAGTTTAAGCATTGCAGTGGCAAGGTCTGATTTAACAGTGTGTAGGTCCTCCTCATGGGAGTCTAGCACTGTGACAATGTCATCTACCTTGTCGTGGATTCTGGTTCCCAGCTCTGATGTCCTTGGATAGGTGTGCTGCCAGCTTATCAGTGGCAGTCTTCAGCTCTCTCTGCAGCAGCAGCTTGAATTTGTCTAGGAGAGCTGCGTCCCTGACTTCAGTCCCCTGCTGTGGCTCTGGATGTTGGAGGGGGAAGCTGTATTTCGATGAGTCATTCGCCGACTCCAGCAGTTCAGGCGAGTGGCCGGCTGGTGAGGACGGAGCGGTCGCCATCTTGGACTCAGGCCGCGGTTTTGAGGAGCCCGGCGTCTTTTGCTGAGAGCGGGCCTGCGGAGGATTCTTCCCCATAGCGGTGCCGGGTGGTCAGGGGAGACTGGCGGTAAGGTTGGGAGTGGAAGGGGGGTGAGATGATCGGTATATGAACGGTCACACGCCCGGGTGGTGCGGAGCCGAGTTAGCAAGCGTCCATGCTGTTCAGCTGCTCGCTAGCGCCCTGATGTACCTCATTATAACACCTTACAGGACCCACGGTTGATCAAACTGAATTTAAGGCTTCATTTGGGCACACGTGAGGTATCCATCACCAGCTTAGCGCTGGGAATTACTTACTCTCCATCTGAAGCCTCGCCAACCTGACTTCCAGATGTACCCAAGTGATACCGAAATAAGCTAGCCTACTGTGTCATGCTTAGAGTTTATTTTTATGCTGTTCATGAACGACACTTTACCACTTTATACGCTGATTTTATACGCAATTGTAGAGTACAGTTCTGTACTATTGTTACTCTCCTTATTCTCAATAAAAATTCAGATGGGAAAAAATTAATGTATTGTAAGCACATGGCGCTTTAATAGCTTCAGCCGGGAATGACAGCTGCCAGTGGCAAGATTCTGCAGCGGCAGCTTAATGTAAATACAGCAGGTAGTGGGCTGGTGCAAAAGCCAGCCTGGTATTGGCCATTTCAAATTGTAATAGCCAATAGCACGCTGGCTATTGCACCCGCCCACTGCTTGCTGTGCCCTCCTCCCAGCGTGGAGGAGAGAGCTAGGGGATCCAACCAACTAATCAATAATGAGATTAACAACTATTCCCATAATCGATTAGCGATTAGTTAGTTGCAGCCTAGCAGTAAGTGACTAGGCCCCATATCCAGGTAACCGATGCGTGTTTCAGGTGCCTGGAGGTGACCAAGTCAATTTACATGGTCTGTGGAACCAAGCCGGAGACGGAAGATCTGCATGGCACCAAGAGCAGGAACACACCAGGATGCTGCTTCCTCCAGGCTGAATGGCAGGAACACCACGTGCACAGCACCACCTAATGGATGAGGTCAGTGCTGCTGGGAAGAATCCTTCTATATTTTCTATAATGTACGCAACACGCGGCACACCCTATTTTCCAGAAACAGTATGTGACCCGACAGCTGTCATTTTGTTGAGTTGGTTACAACACAACTGCTCAATAGGTGCAAGCAAAAATTCTGCTGGTGCAGGGAAAAGGGTCTCAACATATCTAGTGGGATGGGCCCAGAGTGGTAAGAAGTGCTTAAATTGCAAGTTTCTTGTCTATTTTTTTCTTTTTAACAATTCTGACATATATTCAATAATACTTTGCTATTAGAAAATGAAAACATTTGAGAAAGCTGGTTGGATAACCAGTGAAACGTCTTCAAGAAAAATACAGCAAGTCCAGTTGCCCTGACTTTTTACAGATATACCATGACCTGGATGAATGAGAACCTTCACAGACATTTTGCCATTAGAAGTTCAATAAGACTGTATTCTATAAAAAAAAACATGCACATTTTACCCACAACAATCAGATTCTGTAATTTCTCCAACACAGGTTAGAAATCTTGTATGATTTTAATGCTTTGAGCTACAGCGTCTTCATTCAATAGTTTCAGAGTAAGTGACCCTTTGTAGCCCATCAATAACTACATTCTGTACACTTCTATTGTCCATTTCCAAGAGAGAAGTCCAAATAAAATGTGAAACACATTTAATTTATTAAAACCGGGTAATCAGGACAGCTGTAGTTTACAATAAATGCAACAGAAGGACAAACAAATTAAAACCCAAATCAAAAAAATAGACAATAGACCGTATACACACCGATTCCCCTTCTAGTGCATGTATTAATGTGTGCAGAAAAGCGCACACACAGGCCGTGTATATATATTAT
>NW_017306968.1:875239-880544 GCF_000935625.1 Nanorana parkeri
TATATATATATATATATATGGACAGGGGGTGCTCTGCATGCACACCCTCATCTGATAAAGCTGTCCTAGTGCAGGGCAATCGCTACATTACCAGAGTACCAGAGAGAAGCAGATTGTGCTGTGTCAGGTATAAACAGTCCGCTCACAAGAAAGTTCAAACTATTGACTCTCCTATGTCCATAATTGTGCAAAACAGTCTTTTCAAGGTATCTTCTGTTCAAGAGCATGAGGATTCTATTTCTTTGTTCATCTTACAAGGATTGATATAAAAGTCTTTCCACTTGACCATTCCCAGGCTCATGAATAACCCGTTGGCACCCATGTAACACGTCACAATGCACTGTAACAGTAAAGAGGCCGGACACATTGAAGCTTGTGGCTCAAGAGGTGCAGTTTATAAAAAGCAGAACAATTCGCTCTTCTCCATTTGATTTGCGATGTTGGCCTTGGAAATGCAATGGTAGCAGCATTTTTCTTACGAATAATATCAAAGTGAACGGGACTTGTCCTACGTGGAGCTTATTTTAGAAGTTGTACTTTCTTCAACAGACTTATGAGCGAGGAAGCTTGGCGGGTGACAGTCTCTTCAGAAAACTGGTAATCTCGTGGACGTCAACGTGCACGAATTGATGTCTTCTGTGTGGGCGGCGCGGTGAAGGGAGGGCTCGGAAGCACTTCGGTTGATTTTGGGAAGTGAGTGTTGTAACAGCTCTATGGAGGAGAGGATCTAAAAAGAGAGAATGTGATCACAATCAGATTTATGAACGGTGAAAAAACCCCTGAGCTTTGGAAGTACTAAAGGTTCAGTCCAACTAAAGCCTCGTGGGCCAAGCCACCCAGCTTCCTCCATCTCTCATGGCTCTATTCCCAGCCACCATGGAGTAATAGGCGTTTCCACCCCTCCTGCTACATCCTTCACATCAAAGTAAATGGCCCAGGAACACAAGCACTGATTACCAGCTAATGGACTCCAGGGCGGGGGAAGCTCTCCAGTTATCTACCAAACACCAAAATATCAGCTTTTGTTGGTCTGACTGATGAAAAAAATGGAAATGTAGGTAGTCTTGAATTCAATGCAAGGAATCTAGTCACCTGCCTCTAGAATACTAATGCAGGGGTTCTTAAACATTTTAATTAGGGATGCACCGATACCATTTTTTCGGTATCGAGTACCAATACTTATATTTCGGTACTCGTCGATACCGAGTACAGATACCTGTACTAGCATAGAGCCGTCTTGCCGGGCAATCAGCATGGAACTTTTGCCCATGATTCACACATTTCCCCAATAAAACCTAGTTAAAAAAAAAAAAAAAGGTGAATGCTGGGTGGAATTTTTTTTTTTATAAATAGACCCCCCCAGTCCTTTCTGCAAGCATGCCAATCGGCTGCCCAAGTGGATCCTCCTGTTTTATGGTTTAGCTCATATATTTGAGCATACCCAGCGAGCTAAGGTAAATGTAAAGTGTTTCCTATAACTTTTCAGACGTAAATGCGGTTTCAGCTGCTGTCCTGGAGGTGGCAGCAGACACATACCGTCCAACAATGTCAGAACTACTACACCAACATAGGGAGATGTCATCTATTACACAAGACAATGACGTATACAGGTTATAAGAACACAAAGCTTTAAAGTAGGATTTGCACTCAGAATTTATGAGTTTTTTTTTTTACTTAATTTGACTTAATCTGTCCAAATGAAGAAAAACAAGCAAACATGCAGATGTCAATGTACTTACTTGAGGAAACAGCGGCCTATCATCCTTTAATTTCTGTATGCAGTCTGCGACAAGCCTCTTCATTGCTTTAGGACAGTTCTTATACAACTTGCTTAGATCAGGCACCATGCAACCTCGGCCAACCAAAAATATGATCTAAACAAAAACCAAAACAAATTGGCTCGCTAAATTATTACAGATGTGCAAGCATAAAAATGGTGGGGCTGTGGAGGACAACTCAGCATTCTAATTGTTTGATAGAGGCTTTGCTGTTCAAATGACATGGCAGTTATATGAGGGCTGAGACTTACACCCAAAATATTTCTATGGCGATAGGAGGGCTGGAGTGCCATTTCATGGGCGCTGAATGGATTAAAGAAGAACATGGACGTGCAGTGGACATCGCAACACAAATCATTCTCAATGGACATTTTTAGTTGGCATAAACTTAAAAGACAAAACATTAAATATGCCACAAAAGGAGTGTCGCAGAGTGGTTTACACTGATCTACTGATCTACCGATCACACTGTGCCGTGCTTTAGTTTCATCTTACACTGGATCAAAACTGGACAGTAGAAGTATCAGCACGTTCCCCGAGTCCTGGGCTGCATATAGTTTACTGAACTGATAGAATCATCAAGACACAGTTTAGCTGATTTTCACAAGAGTGATGAGGGGTACTAGCAGGCCTGGATTCCCCACAAGGCCACCGAGGCCCGGCCTCGGGGCGGCAGGGAGCAGAGGGGCGGCAGCAGTGTGGAATCCCCCGACGCCCGAAACATACAGTAAGTTGCGCTTTCACGAGTCTCTCCTCACTGGCCGCCGATGCGGGGAGCAGAGCGGCAGGGTTAAAACTAACCCTGCCGCTCCGTGTACACAGTGAGAGGCGAGAGCTGTGCTCTTCCCATCTCAGCTATCACTGAAGTTCCAGCACAGTACTGTGCTAGAACTCCTGTATTGGAGGTGACAGGGTCAATAAACAGAACCTCTCACCTCCAAAGGCTATCACACAGGGGCTTGTTAGCTCCTGTGTGATGGCAATAAAGTTAAGTGACACTTTTTTTTAATAATAATAATTTAAAAAAAAAGAATTAAATGGAGAAAAATAAAAAAAGGTGATTAAAAAGTAAAAAATAAGAATAAAAAAGAAAATAATTGTTAAAAACAATAAGATCAAAAAAATAATTTAAAAAAATAGCTAATAATGTAAAAAAGTAAAAGAAAAAAAAATGGCGGGGAGGGGGGGTGCATTGTGGAACCTGGCCTTGGGGAAGCAGGGAGAGTAAATCTGGTACTAGAGTTTATGCAAATATCCTTTACCCATTAATATCCACCTGCAAATATATGTTCTGAGACGAGCTTCCCTACTATTTATCTAGGATCCCCTGTGAGAATGAACTTGGACCTGTTAGCACATTCAGCTTTACGACTTGAATCATTCTAGTCGAGATGACACAATCTACACCAGACACTGGTTTCTGTAAAATGGATTGTCTGATAACACAATATGATGCAGTTTGTGGAAACACTCACCTGATCTCTGTCTCTTATGTGAGAATAGGGCAGTTCTCCTGTCATTAACTCAAACAGGACCATGCCATATGAATACACATCTGACTGGAAACTGAATGGGTTATTGTCTTCCATTCGGATGACCTCTGGAGCCTGGGCGGAAACAAATACAAGGAACTATTACTGGACATAAATACAAAGCATTACACCCCATTACATGTAGCTCTAGTCACAGTAAATGTTGGTGGTCTGGTGCCCAGGTATGCCACTGAGGTATTACCTTAAAAACATTACTGACCTCTGCGCTGTGCGTTACATTACTGACCTGGCGGAGTTAAGTCCGGGGCAGGGTAGGGGTTAGGTGGGGCAACTGGTGGCGAGTAACTTTTAAGGCCTGGCTAGTAGCTCAGGACTTGAAATTTTGAGCCCTGCCTTAAAAGTTAAAACCAGAAGGTGCATAAGGTACATAACTACCATTGGACTGTATAGACTATCGATCTGGAGCTTACACATAAAAGATGTGAGTATATGAACTGGGAACACATAAGGGAGACTAGGGCTGCAACAACTAATCGATTAAAACGATAATAGTTGGCAACTAGTCTCATTATCGGTTAGTTGGGAGAGGGGGAGGAGAGAGAGAGCGCTCACAGCACATCCCCAAATGCAAATGGTGATAAAAGACAAAGCATACATCCTCTTCTGTCTCTGCCCAACTGAGATTTCCTTGTTTCTGTCCAGGTGGTCATCAGGACAGAAAGTGAGGAGGCAATCTCTCCAGGTGGTCATCAGGACAGAAAGGGAGGAGGCAATCTCTCCAGGTGGTCATCAGGGCAGAAAGGGAGGAGGCAATCTCTCCAGGGAAAACACAGGTTAGGAGCTTAGATCATTTTATCCAGGTGGTCATCAGGACAGAAAGGGAGGAGGCAATCTCTCCAGGTGGTCATCAGGACAGAAAGGGAGGAGGCAATCTCTCCAGGTGGTCATCAGGACAGAAAGGGAGGAGGCAATCTCTCCAGGTGGTCATCAGGACAGAAAGGGAGGAGGCAATCTCTCCAGGTGGTCATCAGGGCAGAAAGGGAGGAGGCAATCTCTCCAGGGAAAACACAGGTTAGGAGCTTAGATCATTTTAAGTTCCGGAAAACAGATTGCAGTGGTGCTTTGACATGCCAGTGTGCCTTCACATGTGTTTGCAATTGTATGCAATAAAAACGTTTGTTTTTAACCTAAATGTTGGAACAGCTTTAACTAAGAAGTGAGGCACTGGACACTGCAGCTGTCCCACGTCGGCTCTATATACCGAGAGCCGAGTGATCAGCTCATAGTCTCCTCTCTGCGGAGACCGATGCTTGTCAGTCACTGCTTCCTGCAGTGACTTCTCTGTTCCTCTAGCACTTATTGGAGGTACAGACGGGGAGGGAGAGGGCACAGCTGCCCTAAAGGTGCAGAGCCAGCTGTCACTTAGGCGGGAAGAGAGGGAGAGAGAGAGAGAGATTGATTTTTAATGCAACCAATCGATTAGTTTAAAAAAATATTTGGGCAACTAATTGGTTATGAAAATAATCTTTAGCTGCAGCCCTAAGGGAGACCCACACTAATCAATCAGATATGTCAGCCAGATCAATGAACCCCTCACCTTAGCTTTAACACTTATTAACCTGATCCTCAAATGTGTATACCAATACTATTGCAAACCTAACATTTCACTCCCTAGAACTACATCCTAACCCATACACCAACAGTGTCTTCATCCTTTCAATGGCATAGTTTCCGTGAAAGCTGAACTGTCAGCACCAAGAGGTACTAGTCCGACATAAATGGCATAGTGTTGATCTCCTGGAACTGAAAACTATTGATCTATCATTAGATGAGATGCAGTAAAGTCAGATTTGTTTATCTTTCCATACAAGAGTCCACTCAGCTCGCTAACCAATCCTTCAATCATTTGGGGTGAAACACTATTAATAAGGCCTTCTTTGTTGGGAGGCTTTAACAGCGGCTGGTAGAGTGTGTTTTTTTTTTCTTTTATACACATTATTACACAAGCTGCTTTCCATTAGCGCTTGTTATTTA
>NW_017306968.1:880556-893195 GCF_000935625.1 Nanorana parkeri
AGTATATATATATATATATACAGTATATATATATATATATATATATATATATTACTTAAATCATATTCCAGTAAGGTATTGTAAATAAAAAGGAAGCTCTATTGCTCTAGCCAATATGCACATTCAGGTGAATATCAGTTAAGGCAGGGGTTCCCCAACCCTCGGGCTGATACCGGTCCGTGGCCTGTCCGCAAAAGGGCTGCAGCTGCCGGCCCTTGCCAGAGCCAGATTAACATGGGGCTCCCTCACCAAGCGCATCCTTGCACATAGGCCTGGCTAGCCCGGATCATCTTGGCATGCCCGACTCAGGCAGAGGTGGCCCTCTAATCAGGCACATTAGAAGGCCGCTCACTCCTCACTAACTTTGCAAACTTTGTGGATATTCGGTGTACACTGCAAAAAGTTGCACAGTGCCAAGATTCATGCAATCGCATTGTTGGTGTCGAACAAAAGCTACCAATACGGGTCATAACACTGAAACAAAAAAGCTTTTACATGTTCCAGTAGAACAAGCAGATGTAAATATTAACTTCTGTTTGGACTGCACTTTTGGCCAGAGATTAGGAGTTATTTTTGTTCACTGTTTGACAGGTCACAAGCTCGTTGACATGGCCGAGGTGATTGTGCACTTTAGACTTGAGCTGCCCCCGGCTGTCAGCAAACAAAGGTTTTCTCTTGTCTCATTGAAGCCAGGTATCTTACCATCCACAGGATTGATCCAGTTGGTTGCTCCACTTGCGTAGAACCGCTCCACCGAGACTTCACTGTCGCCAGGCCAAAATCACCAATTTTCACCGTCAGCCCTTCATGCAAAAATATATCTATATCACAGTATAGGAAGATATCGAAGCCAGAACATGTTAAATACACGGCACCCTAAAGACAGACTATTTCATGATGCTTTCCATTGCGTACTTATCAGGGTTTATGTTCATCAACATCCCTAATCACAAGCCAGTATAAAAGAGAAATTATGCGCACTAGCTCATAGCAACCTCCTTTATCCTCTGAGGTTTATCACATGACATACCCTATTAAGCATTGTCATCTCTCAGACTGAAACTGAGTAACCATGTAAATCATCATTATCCTTGCAAGCTGAATACACATAAGCGATACTCCCGTTATCAAGCTCCGGAACGTGAGTTCCGGAATGTTTGTGAACTCCTAAAGCCGGTAACAGGGACCTTTCCCGGTCCTAGGTGCTCATTTTCACAAGGAGATGCTTTTCCTGCCTAATAGGCACATCGAATTAGGGTGACATCAGAAGCCCTTTTCTGTACAAGGAGGTTTTTGTGTATAGACTGGACATGGCAATCAATAGAATAATAATAATAGTGTGCACGGCCAGAGTGCTGTGCTTACATTTAACAGATAAAGGCTCCCCAGGAAAGGGGTCATGGGTAGAAAATTGGGGGGGGGACCAAAAAAGGTGTTAAAGAGGATCTAGAATTATGATCACAATGTGGAAAAAGAAGATTTCCGACACTGAGCATCTCATAACAAGGAAACAAGGGCTATTTTATCAGTTTTGCATGATCAGTGCCAAGCTGAAATCCACATGCAGCGGAAAGATGCTCGTCACCAGAACAGAACACCAACAATGTTGATATTGCTTTCATTTACTAAGTGGGCAATGCAGATCATATTGTTAAAATGTCTCCTTGTACATGCTATATCTGCTTTAAGCCATGTTACATTTTCAAAATGACCGCTTTGACACCTGCAAGCACTACAATGCAATGTAAATCAGCATTCGTTAATAAAATAAAGAGCAAGGCGCAAGAACCAGCAGCAACCAATCAAAATGTATTTCTCACTGCTCTGCAGTAAACTGATATCTGTCTGGCTGCAATCTTATTCTTATACGTTATTGTTACATTTACATGGCATTCCTGTTCTTTGAACCCTTTAAATGAAGAAGCCTGAATCATCCTTCAGTCACCTAATTCCAGACTGGCGAAGCCGCCATATGCATTACATTGATCCTACCCTTACAGTTGTGCACAAAAGGAGCCCGCCACCCATATTAACTGACACTTGCTTTTTTGTGACCCAGAAAAAGATACTGTTTGACTTCATGTCTCTGTGGATGATATTCTTTGCGTGTAAATAGCTGCAAGAAAGAACAAAGATGTTAAACATCAAAGAAAGAAAAACAAAAAGGAATAACTTGGCTGGTCCTCCAAAAGCTGGGTAAAAGGTTGTTCAAGTCATTGTGTAGACTGGATTGTGTTTTTTCTATCTTCTGCTCTCGATCATTGTGCTACAACGACACAAGCTGCAACAAGTCCCATGCCTGATGGCACACAGCAAGACTGACATTTAGCTCGTAATCAGCAAATATCCTGCTTGGCAACATACATCCCGAGCCGTCAAACAAGAATAGCGAGAAATGCATTTACCCACAAGTTGGAGATCCTAGGATGTTAATCATAGGAGAATACAACACGTAAAAGAACATGGACCAAGACATAATGAGAAGCATGAGTCACACTCATGGATTATAACAGCTTGTATAAAGAATAGTCCATGTGCACTAACAGATTAGGAGTCCAATGCCTCTCTATCCAATGAGGTGCTGGTTGCTGTCCAGGTGCCCGGTGGTCATGAGGACAGAAAGTGAGGAGGCAATCTCTCCAGGGAAAACATAGGTTAGGAGCTTAGATCATTTTAAGTTACGGAAAACAGATTAAAGTGGTGCCCTGACATGTGTTTGCAAATGTATACAATAAAACCCTTTGTTTTTAACCTAAATGCTGGGACAGCTTTAAAGGAGAAGTGAGGCATTGGACACTGCAGCATTCCTACGTCGGCTCTATATACCGAGAGCTGAGTGATCATATAACCACTGATCGCTCAGCCTATGGTCTCCTCCCTGCGGAGAACGATGATGGTCAGTCCCTGCCTTCCCTGTTCCTCTAGGGGAGGGAGAGGACACAGCTGCCCTAAAGAGGCAGAGCCAGCCGTCACTTAGGCAGCCAAGGTGGGACCCCGACAAATGTTTTTGGGATCTTTCTGTGTTGTCAACAGGTAACAGACATTAGCTTCACTTATCTTTTAACCTCTTCGTGAGAGGGTACTGCAGTTTTTCGCCGTTTCACGGACGCAGGCAATTTGTAACCTGGGCATGTTGGGTATCGTTTTACTCGTTGTAACCTCATCTGTTATATTTTATTTAAAAAAATTGGTATTTTGTTGTGTTTTGGGGCAATTAAATTTGTCACTAAATTTTGGGATTTAATAAAGGAGTTGCTCTAATATTGTGCAACATAAAAATTTGCAACTACCACCATTTTATTCTATATGGTCTTGGCATTCAGAAAATATATAATGTTGGGGGGTTTTAAGTCATTTTCAGGCCTAAAATGTGGAATATAACATGGGTGCAAAAAATGAAAAAAAGGCCTCAGTCATGAAGGGGTTAAAAAAGTATTTGTGTGGCAACTAGCTTGGTTAAAGTCCTCAGCATTTTTTTTGTATGGTTTGAATATGCAATCACAAGGCCTAATCACCGAAAGTATTTGCAAGAACTGCCTGTGTTGCATTGTAACCAGATCATAGTCACACGGTTTCAAACAAGAGTATTACCCAGCCCCCCCCACCACCAAAAAAAACTCACTCCATTCCCTGTGCCGTCTGCCTGGCAATGTCGATCAGCTGGAACATCTGGAATTTGGTCTCCTGTACATGCAGATGTTTGTAGAGGCTGCTTCCGTCACACCACTGTGTAACAATAGCCAGGTTGTCTTGTGTCATGTAGCCCATGAAAAGCAGAATGTTGACATGCCGAGTTTTTCTGTGAAGGAAAATTCATTAAATAGGTGTCCACTTTCAATATGTACACTGACATATCCGACCAACAGATGCATCCAAAACAAAAATCAGAGACCCGGTCCAGTTTTAGTCCTGTAGTTACATTTGCAGCCATTCAAAACATAAGTGAACTGTTAACCCTTTCCCTGCTGTGTACTTCAATTTCATAAACGTCATGCCTTTCCAATAATTTGTATTCTATAAAAGCCTTTTCAGCTTTGTTTGATAGCATCACAAACAGATCTGGAAGGATGGTTGCAAACAGCCCTGCACTGTCTTGCATTTCCGCTCTTTAAGGTTATAATGAAAGTGTGGATTCCCCAACAATTTGGTTTTTTATAAAGCTAATATCATAATAATATAAAATAATCTTAATAAAAAAATAATTTATTGAATATAAACGATTAGGTTGTTCCAAGTAAACCTATACCAAATAAATTAAGTAGGGTTTTTCAGTATCTAGTACCGATATTTTTTCTTCGGGAACTCGCCGATACCCATTAAGTAAGCCGGGCGGCGTGTAATGACTTGCCGCCCAACCTCCTGATTAGCCGGGAAACTGTTACCATGCTACCATGCTCCCTTGTCAAGTGACAAGAAAGCGTGGAGCCGGCTTTCTGCCCCATCAGGAAGCTGGGGGGGGCGGGTAATAACTTGCCGCCTAGCTTCCTAATTGGCCAGCTTCCCAACCAATCAGAAAGCTGGGCAGCGAGTCATTACACGAGTGACGAGGGAGCATGGAGATGGCTTCCCTGCCAATCAGGAACCTGGACAGCGTGTAATGACTCGTCACCCATCTTCCTGATACTGGAAGTTCCGGTACCAGGAACATTTGGGCTAGTATTAGTATCATTGCATCCCCAACATCAAGCCTCAAAAATATGCGAGCCCGCAAAAAAGGTAAACTACAATACATAAAATTGTCCATAGGAGACACTTTAAAAGCCTTTACAGCTCATCAATTTAGAACTAACCCTAAATGATGTCCCTAAAATGATTCCGCTCACTTCAGCAATAACCAATATGTGTTGTGCAATCTGTGTTTGCATTTGTATATGTCTGTAAAAGGGACTAAGAGCTTTTCATTTTTTTGGCATCTTTAATATAATTTAACAGAAGCAGAATTCCCTTCTACAACAAAGTAGGTAAAATATCAAGAAACGTGCTGCTGCTATTGCATCCATGAGTGTGTTTACATGCCCTTACTACCATGCAGTAGTAGCTACATCGGCAGCAGCTAAAGTGTTAATGCTGGACCACTGCTGCTTATACTCGCTTCCCTTTCAGATTTAGTCACCTAGGAAAATGATCTGACATACCTAGTTCTTCTGGGTATGGGATGCATGTGACTCATTCACTTTTCTACCAAGTGACCGCTTTGGTGATTGGCAACTGGCTGTTCAGGCACCTAGAGCTCCCCATCCCAGTGGTGGGGAAAGAGTCCTCAGCCCTGTGTATGCGCCAGGTCACAATAGAAAAGTTAAAAAAGGAGAACTATGAGGTGAGTGAAAAATCACTCATCCTTATAGTACGGGCCATGTGCGACAATTAAACTGTCACGTCGGCTCAATAGATCGGGAAGTGAGCGAACACATACTGTCGCTCTCTCACCTCCCTGCAGAGAGCCGTGACCGTCAGTTACGGCTCCCTGCAGGGATTCCCCCCCTCCACGCTCTGATCCTCCTGCACTGACTGGAGGAACGGATGGGGGAGGGGGCAGGTACAGCTGGCTCTGCCTCTAGATAGGCAGAACCTGCTGTCACTCACGCAGCTGGGTGGATCTCGACTGCAATGTCGGCATCCATCCCGGCTGCCTCAGTATTCCGTGAGTATATGTCCTCCCGTGACCCTAAAGAGAACTATGGGGACAAACACTTACCCCATAGACTGAATACTGAAAAATGGCCTGGATGGGAAGGGGGTGTAACATCGCGGATGTCAACTGGTTAAGGGGGCTGTCTTGTGCAAAACCCATCACAGTTCATTCAAAGTTACCAACAGGATGAAAGCCTAAACACTTATTCTCAGGTGACATGTAAATAAATAACACTTGGAAAAGTCTTCCGAGATCCGTTGGTGTTGGGAAGATCCATGGCCACAAAAGAGTTTATGGCGGTCTATTACTGCAATGTAATTCACCCACCTGAGGACTGCTACTTCATTTCTAAAGGCCTGGAACTGTTCTGGAGTTGGATCAGTAACTTTGAGAATTTTCACCGCTACATCCCCTGTGACAAAAAGGAGAGAAAACAGTTTGAGAAGAGCAGCAGTAAGGCACAACCATCGCACAGCATGGCTAAGCAGGAAACAGATCACATACCTGATAAGCAACTAAAGCAGTCACTGCCACCATGTACATACAAAAGTACAAGAATGGAAACAAGAATTAAAAGCTGAACTCCAGGCAGATATAAAAGACACAAATGAATGCTTCTCTGTATCTCTAGTGTATTTCACTTAAATGCAAACACTATAACTACCTGACTTTGACCCAGTATCAGCCTTTTGCAGTCTGTTGTAGACAGATGACACATACGTTAGGACCTCACTATATAGAGGTGCCTAGACGAGGCAGTGCGGCTTTCACATTTTCTGCAGAAGACGTGTAACTAAAACCTCTGTTTTTAACCTTAGCAGTTAGACAAGTTTTTTTGCATGCTGGCTGGCGAGTGTGCTGGGAAACTTTTTGCTGTTGACTTGGAACCAGGCTTACCAAAGAATCCTGACCGTTCTATATACATCCCACTACTGGTCTTTCTACCATACAGGGCACAATACAAACTTTTAGAAAGTCCTTCATAGCATGCTGTGACTTCCATATAGATTTGTTATAGCTCTAAAAGTATGCAACTTGCCACTGTATTCCAACTATGATTTTAGAAACTGTTTTTAAAGTATATCCCCTTAACTAGCCCTGCTGAATTTCTATGTATTTCTGTACAGCACCAAAAGGACAACATAAGTATAACCTACAAAAGGTCAGACTGTCCTGCCACATGTTCTGCCAACATAAAGCACACTGCCCTTTGGTAAGAGTTAAATGACGCATGGAGAGCTATGCAGCCTGCTATTATGCAGAGAGACTGTCACATCCCAGCATTTTCTGAAAATTATAGGTCAAAGAAAAGCACAAGACTTCTCATGGCATGAATATAATAAGAGCCCAGCCTTCCTTATGAAGGCCATAATTTGAATCCCCAAAACAATATACATGTAGGCTTGGCTTGTGCCAACAGCTCGTGAATGACCTCCTAAGAACCTGCAGACTTGCTGACCCGCTCATTGTTCCAACTGTGAGACAGTCAAGCAGAGTCTTATAAAGAGTTCTAATTGGGTAACAGATACTACTGCTAATTAGCCATTGTGCCACCTAAAACTAGTCCCTCAATTACAAGTGAGCTCCAGTCAAAAGAAAAAGAAAATTGCAGTTTTACATTAGAATGGTCAATGCACATTTGGGAACTGTTTACATCCCTGTGCAGCCATTGTTTCATTCTTTTAAGGTCCTCTAATGGCATAGGTTTCTTTTCATTAGCCGGTAATCTTTTACTCCCCATGACCTAAATAGTAGCCCATCGGAAATGCTCTTCAAGAACAACTGGACTAAATGTTGTTCCCAGTTTCAGACAGTGGGGAAGGGTTAAAGTATTTACTGCTGTTTGAGTCTGAAAACCCCAATAAAGTTGTCAAGAACTGCAAAATGTAATCCCAGCCATAACATTATGACCACCCGCCTAATATTGAGTAGGTTCCCCCTTTTGCTGTGAAAACAGCCCTGACCCGCCAAGGCATGGGCTCCTCTTGACCACTAAAGGTATGCTGTGGTATCTGGCACCAAGCTGTCAGTAGCAGATCCTTTAAGTCCAGTAGGTTGCAAGGTTGGGCCTCCGTGGATTGGACATGTTTTTCCAGCACATCTATTCCACAGATATTGGATTGAGATCTGGAGAATATGGAGGCAATGTCAACACCCTGAACTCGTCATTGTGTTCCTCAAACCATTTTTAAACCATTTTTCCAGTGCGGCAGGGCGCATTATCCTGCTGAAAGAGGCCACTGCCATCAAGGAATACAGTTTCCATGAAAGGGTGTACTTGGTCAGCAACAATGTTTAAGTAGGTGCTACGTGTCAAATTAACATCCATAAGAATGGCAGGGTAACACCCACAAGAATGGCAGGGAAACCCAAGGTTTCCCAGCAGTACACTGCCAAAGCATCCCACTGCCTCAGTCGGCTGGCCTTCTTCCCATAGTGCATCCTGGTGCCATCTCTTCATCAGGTAAGAAACACACAAGCACCCAGCCATCCACATGATGTAAAAGAAAATGTAATCAGACTAGGCCACCTTTTTCCATTGCTCCGTGGTCCAGTTCTGATGCTCACATGCTCATTGTAGGTGCTTTTGGTCGTGGGCACATGTCAGCATGGGCACCCTTGACAGGTCTGTGGCTATGCAACTCCATATGAAAAAGACTGCAATGCACTGTGTGTATTCGGACACCTTTCAATCAGAACAGAGAATAACTTTTTCAGCAATTTCAGCTACAGTAGCTCTTGTATTGGATCGAACTATACGGGCCCGCCTTTCCTCCCCACGTGCATCAAGGAGCCTTGGCTAGCCATTACCCTGTCGTCGGTTAACTGGTTTTCCTTCCTTGGACCACTTTTGGTAGTTCCAGACTAGGAACATCCCACAAGAGCTACAGTTTTGGAGTTGCTCTAACCCAGTTGTCTAGCTATTGCAATCTGGCCCTTGTGAAGGTCGCTTGACTGGAGTGTACTGTTAGCACTATAAGCACACTATAAAAAAAAAACACTATAAAAAAAAGTTGCTACACAGGGTTAACGTAAATTTAAGACCAGCCAGCAGGTTCGCCTCTTTGTCAAGGCGGAATATGTATGATGTAATTCCCACTTCTAAGGCAACACCCAAAGTTACAGTCATCTGCCAAAACTGCATGCTTCTCTCTCTCCTTTTCTGGAAGAAGACAGAGGATTTACTTTCTCACATGATGACAATCAAAAATTCAACCTTACGGTTGGGGTAAAAAAATGTCATATGTGGAAACAACTAGTCATTGCTTGAATAGTTTTTATGTCTGTGTACGATGATATGAAAATCACAGGAATGAGTCTATGAACTGTCAGTAAAGACCAGATAATACGGTCAACCCGATAACTTAGCCAATCCTAAATAATGCAGCAGAAAAAGCCAAAAATTGCGTGCACGCGCGAAACCTCAAAAAACGATAATACCCAAAATTGGTCATAGGCGACGCTTTAAAAGCTGTTACCGCTCATCAGTTTAGTGTTATCAGTGATTGATGGCCCTAAAAAGATTGCTCTCACTGCGACGTTCGCGGCGATATGTAACATGTGTAGCGCAATTGTAATTTTTGCGCGCTGGGGCACCGGACGCGTATTTACGTTTATAGGCGCGTAAACGTGGGGGTGGGGGAGTTAAACATTTTGGGGGTTTTTTCCCCCTTTTTTATATGTGACTTATTTTTTTTATTATTATTATATTTATTTTTTTGCACTTATTGTTATTGCTGTTATATAGGGGGAATACAATCCCCCTATATAATAGCAAAGGCACACTGACAGGTCCTCTTTATGGAGACATTAGGGGTCTCTAGGACCCCTAATGTCACCTGTGGACCCCAAAAGAAGCTGATGAAGCAGAGAGGGGGGTCGGACGCGAACGAGCAAGCACATAGACGATCGGCAGGCTATGGAGCCGCTGTAACGTTAACGGGTGTGTGCAATGGTCGGGTCTTTTCTGCCCGTGCGTGCCCGCTAGGGGGCGCGCGCGAGCAGAAAAAAACTGCCATCTGGAGACAGCAACCCGCCAATGCTGCAGTGCCGCCCTTTTTTTACAACCGGCGGAAGGCAAGAGGTTAAAAATGGACCTGACTTGAAGTGTATGTCAGGTCAAAATAAAATGTACATGTAATTTCCGAGTGTGGGCTGACAACACAGTATTTTTGGGGTAAAATCAACTATTTAAAATGCTGATTAACCACTTGCTGCCCGGAGCAATTTCTTACATTTGCACACACATGATAAAATCAGAATATTTGGCTAGAAAACAGCTTCAGACCCCCAAACAATAATATATATTTCTGAAAGCATAGGCCCTGTAGAATAAAAAAATGCTAGTTGCAATTTTTTTTGTCACACAGTATTTACGCAAATGTTTATCAAATCAGAATTTTAAGGATAACTTGCACTAAAATGAAATTTAGTGCACAGACAATGAATACAATACCCAATTTTTTGGTAAAATATAAAAGATGGGGTCACGACGGGTAAATAGATACCAAATATGTGAAGCCTTAAAATTGCTTCCGTCCGTGAAACCACAAACTACAATAGCCCAAATTTCCTATAGGTGACGCTTTAGTTTTTACTAGCAATGACTGAATGGCCCTAGATTTATTGCTCCAACTCCAACATTCGTGACAATATGTACCATGTGTGGTGCAAATTAAACAATTTTGCACATAGGCGCACCCAGCACGTTTGTGTTGTATGTGCACTGTTTTTGCTTTTTTTTATATGTTACTTTCTTTTTTACACTCAACTTTATTGCTATTGCATATGGGCTAAGTAGCCCCCTATGTAATAGAAAATATAATGCGACAGGTCTTCTATCACCTAGGGTCTCAAAGAAGCAGAGGAAGCAGAGATCTGCTTCTGCCAGCTCCTCCGTCCTCCAAGCTAGTGTTATGGACAGTTGCTGGAGACTGCTCTGTCCCTTGTGATCTTGTACTGGACAGGAAGTTCAGGATAGTGAAGCTGAGAGAGTTGGAGCTGGTTGGAAACATGATAACTAAGTGCTTGAGAAAAAATGTCAAGAAATACTTGGCTGGGCAATGTAGATTTGTTTGATTTGGATTCAATATTGAAAAAAGTTTGAGCGTTTAATAGTACTTTAACAGTGTCAGCCCTGCTCAGTTGTTTTGCTAAAAGACTGAATCCTTCCCATCCTGCTCATCGAAACAAATAAGAACTAGGAGGGCTAATTAGACTAAATGGGATACTACAGGAAATACGCAGAAACAAGAGACAGCTCTGAATTTCTGACAAGATCAACAGGGTTTTTTTGCACTTATAGAACAGATAACTAAATTGTTTTCATCAGTATATTTAAGAGAGCAAAATGAAATCAAAAAAAGGGAAGAAAGTTAGGGATTACATACACTATAAACACTTCAAAGCACAGGCACCAAGGGTCTAGCTTGGCCTTCAAATCAATCCCTGTTTTACTATGGAGCCCCCTGGATCCTAGGGCCAGGATTTCCAAGGAGGCCACTGAAATCAAGATTAAGCCCCTTCCAGAGCTCAACCACACCGTGTCAATAAACGTTTAAATGCCACAGCTGTTACAGTCCACTAAAATGATGCCACTTTGCAATTAAACATAGGGATGGACGTAGCACTGTAAGGAAGTATGACTAAATCTCAACTTGAAGACTCCATATAGATACTGTGCTAAAGAATCACAGGACTATAAATGGTAGAGATTTGAGGACTAAAGCTGGCCATACACTCCTAGATTAACAGTGTGGATGGACAAATCTCTCATTATGGCTATTGTTTTCCGATAGTCAGTGCCCATCGCTGTCAGAATTCACGAACAGTGGCTAGAGTGGATTGTCTGCAATCACTGTTGGGCTGAAAAATGTTGGCCCCCTCATTCGACAAAAGACGATTGAGCAATAGTGTATGGCCAGCCTTAGAAAGGTACCCCCAGCCACTACAGTTGCTTTAGAAGTTCACTTTGAAAAGAATCTACTGCCCAATTCTTCTCTAATGACATATTAATATGCATTTCACTCTTTCGGATTTTGTACTTCTGTACATTTTCAATAAAAACGTATTGAACGAAAAGAACTTACTGCGTTTTTTGTTTGACTTTTTATATACTTTAAGGTATATGTTTAGGACAAAAATGTTCCAAAATGTATGGGGGTTTTTTAATCACTTATGACATGGATAGGAAATAATGCATAATATTTCACATCTCCCCAAATGAAACCAGGAGGCGTAAAACAAGGAATAACTAAAGCCTGATTTATAGGGAGATCAGATGACAAAAACTTCATAGTGTAAAGCTTTTATTTGTTAAAGATTCTATATAAATAATTATAGAAAGGTATATAAAACCCAGAATCTTGAGTTTTGTCACAGAACAGAGTAATGTTTTCCATGACAAAAATCACATGTGTATTTATTGCAGCCAATATTATTGAGGGTTTTAGCAAATTCTCAGTTTACCAGTAACATCTGTTTGACTTCTGCTTGTAGAAAGTTCAGTGCAGACTGTAGGTTGGGTGATGACATTCACTGCAATGTGCAGTTTATCTCAGCTGACTAGTTAGGACATGCGTAAATACAGCACCTGTAATCTAATAGAGCTTTTACAATGCTTTTGCAGGCCTGATTAAAAGTATATGCGAAGTACAGTCATGCTCGAACTAATGTACACTAAACACTTTCAATCATTACAGAAGACCGATTTACAGGGAGATTACGTAGCAGTCTGTTACAAATTCAAATCAAAGATAAAACTATAAATAACTTCTGTACAGAAAAGCAGGATATTGTTATGAAACGAGAATCTGTAAAAACCATGAAATATAATTAACACACTTACTTCCCTTGCTTGCAGTGCGATAGCTTTGAAAAAGGAGGGTAATTCCCTGAAAACACATCTGCTCCCGCCCCTTCCATGACATCATTATTCTAATTGACATTACTGAACATATACAGGGCAGAGAGAGAAGGGGGGGAGAAGAGAGAGAGAGAGAGAAGGG
>NW_017306969.1:0-456 GCF_000935625.1 Nanorana parkeri
CACCTTCCCTCCTCATTCTTCCCTCTTCTTCTCCCAAGATTTTTCGTTGGGGTACATCCCTAATAGGGCTAGTTCTAGCTCTCATTTGGTCTCCCAGATCATGTTTGGATCTTGCGCCAGTTGGTTGTAGTTGTTCGCCGGTTGTCCAGTTGGATCTTTCCAACAGATCTATCTTTCCAGTATCCATCTGGCGTGATCTGTTTGTAATGATCTGGGGGCCTCCTTTTCTTTTATTTCTTAATGCTTTGGTTTGTGGCCGTTCGTCCCTATTTTGTATTCTGTTGTATGTTGATGGGACTTCCATCCTAGTTGGTCTACCGGATCTGTATGGATGGGGTGATACTGACTGGGTTGAAGAGTCAGAGTCTATGTCATCCCCCTCCGATCCCAGACAATTCATGGCTAGTAGCATTATATGTAGAAGCTCTATACAACAGCATCCCACATGACAAAGGA
>NW_017306969.1:792-2524 GCF_000935625.1 Nanorana parkeri
GATGGATCGGCGCTGCTTAAGTGGGGTAAGGAGGCGCAGACTCAATAATAAAATTATTATTATTGAGGATTTATATAGCGCCAACAGTTTGCACAGCTCTTTACAATATAAGGAAGATATTACAGTTACAATACAAATCAAGATGAGATGGTAAGGAGGGCCCTGCCCGTGATAAATGCAGTTGTAGATTATTATTTATTTACCTTAAAAGTCCAGTATAGCATTCTTCTTTTGTTGTCTTTGTATGGTAGGGATGTGGTACCCATCAAATAGAGTAGGATTTGTCTGGAATCCACATCTTTAATTGTATAAACTGCAGAAAAATACCTGTTGATCCTTCCAGAAAACTTGTGAGCTGATATCTTCCTCTGCTCTCTTCCTTTGCTGCACCCTTGTCAGTTACATTGTTCTCGGGGACCTTTGAGGACTACAGAACCCCTTTTTCACCAAGAAAAGAGTGGCAGAACTTAGAGCAGTTCACTTATAATAGAGAGTAACATGTTTCCATGTTTCCACTTATGCTGTTAGTTTCCAGATTAATGCTAAGGCAAACGCCTTGTTTGCCTCGCGGCAGATACACCCCTGGGCGTAGGGCGTTTTTCAGCACCTTCCTACGCGCTGTAAAACGCCCAGGTGTGAACCAGGCCTAAGAGCCTTCCATTGGATAATTAGTCTAGGTTCCCAACAAATGAGGTCAGCTGCCTACCTGAATATACTGAATGATCAGGTTTTTCTTCCAATGGATTTTTTCTTCCCTGATGGCACGGACATATTCCAAGATGACAATGCCATGATTCATGCAGCTCAGATTATGAAAGAGTGGTTCAGGGGGCATAAGACATAATTTTCACACATGGATTGGCCGCAACAGAGTCCAGACCTTAACCCCATTAAGAATCTTTGGAATGTGCTGGAGAAGACTTTACACAGTGGTCAGACTCTCCCATCATCACTACATTATCTTGGTGAAAAATGAATACAACTCTGGACGGAAATAGATGTTGTGACATTTTTAAGCTTATTGAAACACTGCCATGTCGTAATCAAAGCTAAAGGTGATCCAAACTAATATTAGAGTGTTTGAGGTTTTTTATGGACAGGCAGTGTATATTGCAGCTTACCAGTTCTTAGATGTCATGTCTGTATTAGTTTACTCATTTCAGGCTTTCTTTCCTTTATTTGTACATGATGATCCGGCCAGTTACACACCTCTAGTCCTAAATTGACAATACTCACTCATCCTACTGTATCTAGGGAGGAACAGAATGGTCAGCCTAGGACAGGAAGTGTGTTAGGACTACAGCAGGGGCGGACTGGGCCGGGGGGCAGGGTGGCAATTGCCCCCCGGGCCTCTCTGATGCCTTTAGAAACGGCCCCCGCCGGCGCCGCCGCAGCGGTAATCACTCTTTTTTTTTCTCTCCCCTCACGGCCGTTCTGCTGCAGCGGCCGAAAGTGGAGAGATACAAGAAGTGATTGCCGCTGCACCGGCTCCGGCGGGGGCCGTTTTTACAGGAGGAGAAGAATTCTTTGATGCCCGTGTACCGATCGGGCTCCTCGGCGGCCACGGACGGCAGCAGCTCCCTCCCCTTTCAGCTGCTATAGGCTGGGAGGGAGACTGCACACGATTGGCTGGCAGCATAGTTATGCTGTGCGGGACCAAAAGGCAGGAGACACCACGATGCGGCTGAAGACATGAAGGCAACTTCACTGCCCCCCCTCCCCCTCCCACCAG
>NW_017306969.1:2991-21504 GCF_000935625.1 Nanorana parkeri
GAGTTTGGCTTCCCCTGCTCTACAGCTTGGAGTCAGTGGCAGAACTACCAGGGTCACAGCGGTCGTGTACCGCACTGACGAGGTATCCCTCCGCTACTGGTGTGCTATAATTTTCCTCAACCCAAAAATGTATCTACCGCGTTACTTCCAGGTGTGCATGAAGAAAGGGGGTCGTGAACACAGGTGATTCGAATGACACGGCCCCACCGTAAGTGACACGGTCGAGAAAATGTATGGGGTCGAGAAAAATTAAAGAACACTGATTTTGACACTGTCTGGCTCCTCCCACTATCCTCCCAACAGCTCACAGCCTAGAAGTCCGGTGGCCCAAAGTGGGTGAGAGTGCCTAAGTAGCGGACAGGAAGCAGAGTTAGGCCAGAACCATGTAGGGAGCACAGTGGGAGGAGAGCACCATCCCCTAGCCAGTCGTCCCTTTGATGGACTTACTAGGAGTCCTCACATCTCGCGACCATTCAAACTACCGTTATATGGATTGCCATGGCGGGGGAAGAGGCAGAGCGGGAGGGGGGCCAAGTCGCTGCATCATGGGCCTCTGTGTTGTACTTGCCCCCTGGGCTAAAAGTTGCCAGTCAGCCCCTGGACTACAGAACACCCCCCTCTCCTCATCTCCTTAACTTGGGCAGGTGTTCTGTAGTCATTGTAGCTAGGTACAATAATGACTAATAACAGTGCAGCACAGGATGGTATCAGCTTGATAGAATTCTGGCAGGATCATCAGGTATTTTTTGAAATTACTGAACAGATATAACAAAATGCTTTCAATGGAATATTTCACAGACGAAAGAGAGCAAACAAGGAAAGTTAATTGTTCGGATTATATAAACTGTAAGAGATCTTAATGCAGACTAAAATTAACCAATTTTACGTGCTTGCTTTGATGCGCAACCAGCTCCAGCATAACCCTCATAGGCCATGCTTATTCCAGACTATATGTGGACCAGTCTATATGTACTGCAGCCTCATAGAGAGATGTGACTCACGTCATGAAATGCTGCTTCCAGTGTGGGAATACCAACACATATATTATCCTGCTGTGAGAAAGGACATTCACTCTATCACTGATTCCCCACAGACACCTCTAATGTGTAACTATTTAACAATTGTATCATCATCGGGACTTTCCTTGATGCTTGAATGGCTGCCAGGTTTCTGTTTGGTAATAGCTGATATGATAGATGAGTCGGAATGACTGCTCCACTGATTCAGTGTCCTTCATTTCTATGTTAACCTTCTGACATCAGAGCCTTTTCAAAACACCTCCAGAGCTCCGAAACCCGGACCGGGAGGCCAACAATCCAACATCAGACCAGTGATTAACCCGATCGTATCAATGATTACATCTCTGTGACAGTGCTGACTTGATATTGGAAGATACTAGGATGAGATTATTTGTTTATTTTTTTTATCACATTTACCACATTAATATACTGTACAGTATAATACTTTTGTAGGAAGGAGAAATTGAGTCAATATTTAGAATCTATTACTGTAGTGTTTATGTAAAAAGGCAATAGGTACTTTTAGATAAAGGAGCATCATATAAACATTGGATGACAATTCACAATCCAAACCTGGTCATCCACACTAAGGGAAGAATTGATGGCTACACAGCATGGACGGAGGAATCTTCCCTGCCAGCTATTGCATTCTGACATCCAGCAACCGCAGTTATCAAAATACCCAAACAGGAACTGCATCAGATTGGCTGCAGTCAAGGTTTAGCTGGATTTTTTCTGCCTGGCTCCTTTGATTTTTCATTTGAGGTTTGTTCAGCTGGGTGGTGTTGGAAGGGCTACCCACGGCTTGCATTTCGGTGGATTCACAGGCATCCAGAATAGTCCGTAGCACCTCCCCTACATCCTCCAAAGACTAAAGCTGGTCATACACTGTAAGTGTGCTGGGTCGTCCCTTTCATGAGTCAGCCTGGGGATGTTAGCTCAGGAGGCAATTCTTCGGATCACATGGGGAGCGGCAGGCGGAGCCGTATAGTGGCCATTCTGCTCCCTTTCTGGCCAACGCGTCCCAGATTGATAAGAGCTGGGCAGAGAGATGTATATGGCCCTTACACATCTCCCATCCCAGCTCTTAGCAACCTGGGATGCTATGGCCAGATTCCTGCCCAGCTCCTGGAAACCAGTGATGTCAGTGATGCCAGGAGCTGGGTAGATGTTGGCCAGAGCGAAAGCCCCCACCATCGTTCATTGTACCTGACGGGGACTGCAATTGATTGGCCAGCTTTACCAGTCATTTCTTTTCTTTTTAGTTTGCATAGAAAAAGAGAGAGCTAATATTTATACTGTGTTTTTATTTTTGCCTGTGACTCCATTTGGGAGTTTTTCCCTCATTTTCTCATCCTATAACTAATAAGGGAAGAGGTTGTCCCCAGCACAGAAAGGAATGCACAACAATTAAAACATCGTCCACACTTTTAACCCTTCTTTACTTGATAACTGCCTATGGCCAGCTTTACTATATAAATATGCAAAACATAACGAGCCAGATTTACAAACAGCATAATCCTGTCTGGTGAACCGACATCTGATGGCGCTTGTGTTTATAAAAACCCTTCCACAAAGAATTCAAACAAAGCCAACCAACACTTGTGTATTTGAGGACCAAACTTCTTTGATCTGAAGCTCTGAGGAAGTGTAACCTTAAATTAACTCCCTTAGAGAACTGTGACTTCCTCATTAAGGGTTCAAATCTTCTCTATTGTCTCCGATCGCAAAAAGAAGGAGAGGTGTTAGCAGCAAACACAAAGCAGATATCCAGCCATGATGCAAGATATTACTAGTGGTTTTAAACTTTTTAGTGAACGGGACGCGATGTGATGCATATTGCATTATTCTGTCTTATATCATTGTATATGATAAAGCACCCTGTGATTCACAGATCTAGCAGTTGGTGTTTTTCTATGCTGGAAGACAATTAAAAAGCTCTAGCTTGGAATAGTTAGAGACTGCTGCAGGGATCTGTCTTTAATTTCATGATTAGCGGTTTACTCAGACATTGGCTATGCCGTGCGCTGGAAGCGCTGGCAGAATCAGCAGAGATAAACGTGCTCCTGGTGCTCTGAGTCTAATTATTAGATGTGCTGCTTTATTTTGAAGCTGTTCTCTTCAGCTAAGGTTTGTCTGCTTTTTCTTATTTGCAAACGTATGCCGCCTGGTTTTGCTTATATGTAAAATAATATGGATTTAATAAAAAGCACCTGTAGTGTCTTGCTATAAAATGGCAATCTGGGTTGGTAGACCAGGCCCATACCACTAAGGGGGCCTTGATCTATTGCCTTTAGGATCAGCCATTCAGTTATATTTTTCACAAGGGAAAAATAAGGCTTTTCCTGTATGGACAATACTACAATTATGCTGCTGTGTGACAGAGCCACCCCTGTTCTCCCCCAACTTTTCTCTGTCTTTAAAATAAATGCCTTTTTAACCAGGCAATTCAATTAAGGTCTACAGTGTAAAAGACCAATAATGCTTTCCAAGTGCCTTCCATCGCAGCTGTCACAGGCAGGGCACTCCTAACCATCTTGTCTTGAATTGTATTGTAACTGTAATGTTACTTATATTGTAAAGTGCTAGGCAAACTGTTGGCGCTATATAAATCCTGTATAACATTAGTAATAAAATGTTTTTATGTCTGCAGCTCTGTGTAAGACCACATGAAAAATTGCGCGTTTTTCTGCGTGATTTCGAGCTGAGTGACATGAGCTACATTGAGCTACATTGTACATTTTGTCGTGCTACGTAGCGTGATTACGTAGCAGGAGGGCCTTCGTTGCTGCTACATTGAGCTATAACAAATCAAAAGCGGTCTTGATGTGACATCATTCCTTCCTTCCATATTGCTGTGCAAAAGTGACACTTCTGTAGCGCGATATCGAGTGACAAGGTCGTGCAATATCGACTGTAATGAGCGACATTGAGCAACACCATTGAGTCTATTGGGGCCAAATCGCGCAACATCAGCAGAAAAATAGGCCATGTTCGAGCTACAAGCTTGAGCGACAAGCTACAGGCGACATTGAGCTGTGAAATGTGAACAGCTCCATTGAAATGCATTGGACAAGCTACATTGAGCAACATTGTGCGGAAATATGTGCGATTTTGTAGCGGAAATCGCGTGACAAACCGCTGCGTGTGAACAGGGTCTAATAGTAATAGTAAAGTATATCTTACATTTGTAGCCACCTAATGAGAGACTACTGTGTAGGTAAGTCCTTATCATACATGTAAATTCATTTTTTTGGGGTTTCATGGGTGAATTTGCCAGGCATGATTGAAAAATAAATCTTCCAAATCTCATTAAATCTGTGGGTATATCAAATGAGAAGCACTAGTTCCATTGAGTAGCAATAGTCAGAAAGGATCACACAATGTAAAGCCTGCAATCGGCCACTAGAGAACATAGCGATTCTCCATCATAGAGTAATGCAAACACAGAATTGTAGGCCCGCTTTGACTGACAAATACAAATTAGCCTGTGGTTTGCTGTGGCTGTCCCTGTTCTCACTGATGCAAAACTGTCCTTCTGCTGGACAATTTCTATCAAACTCTTATTAAAAATTAAGATGATGAAGCACGGTAAAATTACCAGCAGCAGGACATTTTTTTATTGAGGGAGATTTGGCTGAAATGTAGTAGAGAAAGAGTACAGACTGGGGGCTTTACTGCAAGAATTAGGTGACCACAGATGACACAACAGTGTAAAATTGTCTAGCTGAAGGACAGTTTTAATGAGCAAGGCTAAGCCCAAATTTACTATAGACAAATAGTACAGAATAACATAAAATAAAGGCCCTATCAACATAAATAATAAACAATACATCCCCAAACTAAATGAAAACCTCCAAATAACAATAAAAAATGATTTCTTTGTATGGGAAGCCTTGCATTAAAAAAAAAAAAAGTTTGCTATGGCTAAGGCACCATCTAAAGTGACTGCTGACCTCAAACCAATCCCAAAATAAAATAATGGCAAAAAGCCACTAATAATAACAAAAAAGCAATGGGTTAAATTACCCAAAGAACTACCAATTAGAATAAAGTATAACTGACCATAATCTCTTCCTTTGCAGTTTGTCAGCTCTCCCTATACCTTCCCTACAACAGCTTCCAATTTACTGGGAATATGGTTGTTGTGCCCCCCCCCCCCTTTTATAGTGAGGGGATTGGCTTATCCAAAAGCTTTCTTATTGGTCCTTCTAAGACTGCTGGCCATAGCTCAAAGGCCATGCAGTACATTATGGTTTTAAAAACATTCTCCCAGGTGAATCTGCACAAAAGTTCCCTTGGACAACAAATCTCTAACCCGCAGGTTTTGCTTCAAACCCATGGTAGCAGTAAACCTGAATTTCATCCCTAGTTTTAATATTTATTTACTTTGGTAGAGATGGCCTCTGAACATGGAGCATTATGAGAACAGATAAGTTATAACACAGAACATGGGTATCATGCTGCACAAACTGTTGGCGCTATAAAAATCCTGAATAATAGTATCAACCAACACCATAATACAATGTTGTGTATACATCATACCCTCCTTGTAGATTGTAAGCTCTCCCCACCAGGGCCCTTCTAATCCTCTTGTATGTAATTGTATTGTAAATGTACTGTCTCCCCATGTTTTGGAAACCATTGCACAAACTGTTGGCGCTATATAAATCCTGTATAATAATAATAATAATTATTATATTAATAATAATAAAAAATAACAATAATAAAAAATCATACCATATTTGGCTATGTTTCCTCCAGTCATCAGCCAATCAGGAATTATGGAACATTTGACTGACATCTGATCTGATTGTATGAAATGTATAGGCTAGCTTTGTCTAGAATCATCATCTTCCTCATTTAAATATGAGCGTATCTGATTCTCTTTCAAAATAATTACCAGTTTTGTTTCTTTTCTTTTACAACAACAAAAAAAAGTGTATATCCAAACTTGAAATTTAGACATTTCCTGTTATATTTTGTGCTATGAGACAGCGATTCTGTCTGGGCTCTGAAATACACATTGTTCCAGCCGCTGACGGAATGTGAAAAGCCTGGCAAGCTCATTAGCATATGAACAATACTGATAATCAAGGTAAATACAGATTGCAAAAGTAAATTATGAGACTGCTGTCAAGTGTGTATTACTGTGGAATCCTGCTGAATATATCCACTGATCTCACTGATCTACAGTGTTGTTATTTTTCTGTCAATTCCCTGGTTCTGCCTGTTTCCCTAGTCATTGCATATGAATAACTCCCAGGTAGTGCACAACAATTACAGACCAAGGTAGAGATAACAACTTCAACTAAACACTTATCAACTAAGCTGGCCTTGTTTACAGATGTGTTAACTACATAATTCACGACTGCATTGTGAGAAAGACAAAGATATGTTATCCATTAACAGCCACCACAATATTGAAGTTTTCTCTGGAGATGGTGGGTATCACGGGGAAAATGGAAACATCAATGAAAGCAAAGGAAGTATAACAAAGAGATTTTTATAATAAACTAACACTTAAGGAAAGCCATGGATAAATCTATTGACTAGAAGTCTTAGACTGTAAGCTTGTTTGGGCAGGGTCCTCCTCACCTACTGTTTCTGTATGTCAATGATGCTTGTCAGTGTATCTTATTTGTCTTGTTTGTCTTATTTGTCTTGTCTAAGGGCCCGTTCACACCAGACACCCGATTCTGGCCAGAACGCACTGGATCGCATTGCGGCTGGCTCACTTTGTTATGAGGCGGGAGGGGGCGTGACGGTCCATTGAACTCAATGACAACATAGCCACGGCCTCTGGCCGCAATGCCATCCACCACCGGGAACATGTGACACATCAATGCCGGCGTTCGGGTCAGAAAAAATAGTGCTTGCAGCATTTTTTGTGACCGGACCAGCCCGCAGGCATTGATGTGCCCTGTGTTCCTATGCGGCCGATCGCATTGTGGCCAGAGGGTGTGGCTACATTGCCATTGAGTTCACGCCCCCTTCTGACCCACAACAAAGTTAAACTACAAATCCCATGAGGCATTCTAAGACTTCCAGAGGCAGATGCATAGCGCTATTTGCTCTGATGGAGAGGGTATATCCCTTGAAACGATGGTTGAAATCCGATGGTTGAAATCCGATGGTTGTTCTGAAATCTTATATAACAGACACCGCTTATGAGTATAATTTTATTCAGTTTTATATGGATGAAGAAAACAGTATTTCACGAGTACAAGGCGCCGTTCTTTTGTCTTTTCTTGCATGAAAATGGGCTAATCAACGGGATCCCGGCACTGGAGCAGAGGGCACACACGGAGCTTTGATAGGCTGACAAGCTATAGGTTGGTTAAAATTTTGTACCTGTTGTTCCCCTGAGATAAGAACAATGCTCTATTAATAAGAATATGCAGAAGGTAGATACTTTGTAGGTAAAACACATGTATTGGATTGGTCAATCAGGATTTGTAAATTGTGTAAACGGATACTCATTGGAATGCTGATGATACACCTGTAAAGAGCAAAATGCATGTTTATATCTAGGGGCCGGAGATTTACTTTTGTGGGCTTCGCTCATCCGGCAGTTAGCATTGCCTCTTTTTCCCCTCCGCGCCAACTGTGGATTGTCCCTTGGTATCCTCACGTCTAATGCAAATCTGCGGAACCTGCATTAGACTTGATGTGGTTCTTAGACCATCAGAGCTCAGGGGAGAAGCCCAAAGAGAGATGAGAGGGGTGAGGGTCAGGTAAGTAAACCTGCTTTACTCCAGGCCCTAGACATAAAGGAACACTTAACTCTTGCAGTGCAGGGGTAGTCCCACTGCAAGGGTATTTTTTGCCTACAGATGGGCTTTTAAAAATCCTGCAGATACAACTGGATATCCGTCCAAGATAGGGCCTTTATAACTGTTTGGTGGACTTATATAGTCTCCCTTGATGAATGGCATTAAGTCAGATAGCTGGTTTATGATTAGTTAAATGATCAGTCTACCGAAAATGTACATTTTGGCTTTTTGTAGATACTGGAGAGTTAAACACCTAATGCTTTCTTATATCACTCAGAGATTCAAGTGATGAAATAGCTGCACTGGAGTTACCAGGTCTGAAAGCCTGCCACAGCCATTACAAGGCATTTTAAGTGATTATTTAGTAGAATAACAGAGAAGTAGTAGAACCACCTCATGTTGGGTGGAAACACCTACAGGGTTATTCACAAAAGGGTGAAGGGTTTGGAGAAGGCAGGAGAAGTGAACAATCTAGGACAACATAGCAGATTGGGAAAAATTCTAAAAATTCAGCTCACTTTCCAGTTCAGTTATGTTGTCCCAGATCAGGGCTCAAAATTTCAAGTCCCGAGCTACTAGCCAGACCTTAAGAGTCACTAGCCACCAGTTGCCCCACCTAAACCTTAAGGCCGTGACACACTGCACGCAAAGCTGTGCAGAGCGAAGCAAAGCTATCCGGCACGGTGCTGTGTGAGCTGAGTGCAGTCAGATGATTGACTGCACCTTCAGCCAATCGGCTCGTGCTTAACAACCGGCCAGACGTCGCATCCCGTCGCGCCGGTTTATACGCGCGAGCCGATTGGCTGAAGTTGAAATTGTTCATCTCGGCATGCTCAGCTCTGCGAGCTCTCGCCAGCTGAGGTGCCCAGGAGAAAATGGCATGACACACTGCTCACAAAGGCAGCGCGCCACCGCTCCGCGCTGCTTAGCGTGCAGTGTGTCACTGCCTTAACCCTGCCCCGGCCTTAACCCCGCCCCTAAACACACCCTCTTAAATAATCTTATGATAATTCTTATCTAATGATAGTTGCCGCTTGTAAATGGCAGATTAGGGATTCCTGCTTCAGGAAAACGCAAGTTCCTGACACAGGAATCTCTAATCACACCTGAACTATACTGTAGGTGTGAATGGGGCCTAATATACACATACACTAAAGTGAACTATCAAAAAGCGTAATTAAGTGTTACCAAAAGAACGTGTAATCAAAAAAATATAATGGTGTTTACAATCGTTATTAACAGTGAAATAATAAATAAATACCAAATTTCACTTCGTGCAAAAGTGTAATAAATTATGCCTTATTATGAAATTCCTTGTTGCAATCAAAACGTGCATCAAATACAAAGGTTATCAATAAAAGTGATAAACATCAAATCAGCTCAAGGTCATCTATAAAAGTGATGAATCAGCAAGTGAGTCCAAACTATTATAAAGTCCAAAATATATAATATATTGATGATGAAATAAAGCGTCAAACAAGAGCTTAATCTTTCTCCCACACCATGTGTCCATGACAAAACATGCAGCAGACTTCACTATCACCACCAGATAACCTGGCATCGATCCTGCTCACATACATTCTTTCTTTCGGCCGTAACTCAGAACTGTCAGAGCTCCGGCCGAAGGAAGCCAGAGCTGACAGGAGCTGCTCTGGGGTCTGCATCCGACACAGATGCAGACCGTGGAGCTTCTCCCGCAAGTCAGGTACGCGGTCTGCGACCGTGTACCTGACATGTCAGCTTGCTGTGGGCCACATAGTACCGGCTCGCGGGCCGAAGTTGGCCCGCGGACCGGTACTTGGAGACCCAAATTTCCACTCACCCTAACCTTATTTTTACTTGCCAAATTCGAGCAGGCAAGTGGAAATTTCGAGCCCTGTCCTAGATTGTTCACTTCTCCTGCCTTCTCCAAGCTCTTCACCCTTTTGTGCATAACCCTGCTAAATGTAAAGGATCGGTCGAAAGGGAGCCATGAAGTATTCCAGGAAGAGTTTGCCTCTGTGATTCAAACAAGGTATAAGAAACCAGCAAGTGACCCAGCCCTATAAGTGAAATATCACGTCTGGATGGAGAGACCTTTGTAAATGACATTAGATCATTTTCTGAATAAAGGTTATTGAGAATTCTGTGGGTGATGTTGGGGGAAGGAGTGAAGATGACAAATGTCACTAGAAGGGCATGTTAGTGTATTGATATTTGTACTTTCCAATGAGTAATAATACTTCCGTTCCCTTATTTCTCAGTGTATTTGGGTTTCTCCAATGTCCCCAAGTATTTTCAAGGAAATCATAAATCATCTACATAATGACAGTTCACCATCTGTGCATGATAAGCTAAAAGGCAGTGTGAATAGCAATCAATAAATCAGTACAGTAATATAGTAATAAACATATGAGTACATTTTCCAGTTACACCTCATGTGGCTGATCCACCATAATAGCTGCTGTAGAAATGGCATACATGGAAAGATAGGCAGAAAAGCTAGTTGCTATGAGAAAACTGGTGTATTGTTGTGTTGTTCAAGATATCCAATAGGTTGGATACTTTTGTCAGACTACTAACTGTATATTTCTGCCGGCAATCCAGATCAAAATAGAAAGAGTCCTGATCTATGTTATACTACCCCATAGGTACTAATGAAAAGAACACAAGACATGCACTGGCTAGTAGGTGAGCATGGCAAGGTAAACACATTTATCTGAACCAGGATGAGCATAGATGGGTAGGTAGCTTTAAGAGAACAACAGCCTTGGCTACCCAACAGAATATCCAAAGCTACTTAGGTGTTTCAGACTTTAGCATTTTTGTCTATGGCTTAGGTGCCTCCCCAGTATCTTCCAGCCACCACAGGAAACTACACATACCCACACTGCCAGTGTGCCTTTAATGTCATCAGATAGATAGTTGAAAGTCCACCCAATGCATTAGGCCATAGCCAATGCAGCTTCCTATGCATTTTAGTTGAGGGTGATTTTTTTGTTCTATGAAGCCTGCCCTGTCATTCCTGATTGTTGTTCAGCTATTGTTCAGCTATCCTGGTTATGTGTACGGTTTGTTCCCTGACCCTAATATATGTCTGTCGCCACATGCTAACTGCATTAGAACTACAGCTGCCAACATCCTGGCTTCTAAATATTCTACAAATATGATTGTCTTCAACAACTACTGCCTGTTTACAGATCAAACATTTGGATTACGAATTGGTGCTTTAGTTGATTTCCCATATCTCATCCATGTCACCAGGGCCGGCCTTAGGTCTTTAGGCGCCCTGTGCGAGAAAGCTTTACAGCGCCCCTCAGTGACCACACCCCTCAGTGGACATGTCACAAAGCCCAACCTCAATCTCCTACAGTCCCCATACTCACAATTTTCCCTTAGCTTAGTAAATGAAGTGAAGGTCTGATGACTTCCATCAATGAATCATGTGCAAGCAAATCTACTGTTTTTTTTTATTTTCCTTGCACACGATTGGCTGATCCTTGCAAAGTGAATTCTCACCACAGTCACCAAACTAAGGGAAGATTCCCTAGAAAAGTGAAGATTCCCTTGCAAAGTAAACAGCCTATTCATCTTTAGTAAATCACCCAATATGCTTCAGTGTAAGCTCATGCCTATTGAAGACATATACAGCAGGATCTACAACCATGCATAACATGGATGTAGCACACATGGGAATTGTTTTCTTTTCTTCATTGAGGGCTTTTATACTCTTTTCTACTGAACCCCTACATGACCAGAATATGGCAAGTAATGCTTTCTTTTATTGTCCATGCATGGCCACCCTTAAGCCAAACAAGAGAATCTTCATATCCAGTCACACGGGAGAATATGCACTTCTGCTTTGAGTACTGTACATGTGAGGTGACTTTACTGCAATCTGTGTACCGCATTAGGTGCTTATCTCTGCACACTTGCCAGTTGCCATAGAATGATAGCGCAGCAAGCCAATTACCAGAGGGAAATAAAATGTCCTAATTGTCTTTTGCTTGCAGCAGCAGATCTTGGGTGCATGTGTACACTTGTATTGTACAATGCCTGCCTGGCACAAAACTGAATCAAAATGGTTTGCATAATGTGTTATTTTGCCTATATCTATATAAAAAAAAACTAAAATAAGTGTGCCAGTGAATAGTGCATAGCATCTTTTTTTGTTACTTACCAGTCCTGAATGTACCATGATGGGGGAATTGTGGCTGTTACATTCATAATAATCTAAGCTGCAACTCACAATATACACTCCAGCTTCAATATCCTGGTTGCAAAATGGACCATCATGGATCCTCTGACGACACTAAACTGGTTAGGTTTCGTCTTTTGGTCTATGGCTTTTTTGATGAGGGAATAAAACCTATGTTTAAAGAATGGCTGTTTGTGTGAGCAACACTTTAGATATAAATTCATGATAGTCCATTTTGCAAGAAGAATATTAAAGCAGGAGGGTATATTGTGGTTGTATTATAGAGACATATTGACAGGGACCTTGAAAGGAAGAAGGTTGTATGTGAATCTTTGAAGTAGTTTGTCACCTGTAAAGTACAACAAGCAGCTTTCTTTGCCACAACGGTTTATGGTTCCTTTGAAGCCTGGTTTATACTTCCAATGTCCTGTGAAATCCTCTGCATTATATTTTTTACTACTCACCTCCAGGGAAATACTGAGTCTGAGAAGGGTAACAAAAGATGCATCCAATATTTTGTTAAATTAGAAAAAGTATATCATGATATACATTATACAGGATTTCAGATTGAAAGAAGCCTAGCAGGTTGTTCCCTGATCCCCAACTACCCTTGATAGTTCATGCCATCGCAACACAAGTTGATTAATAAAATAAATAAGCTCTTTAAAGAAAGAATAGCATCAGTGTGTTTAACTAATACAGCTTTGAAGGAACAAACAAGGACATCGAAGTGGAAAGAAAAACTTCCCCTAGGCAGCCATCTTTGTTAGACATTCAGCATAATTAATAAACAAAAGAAACATCCATCCCATCACAGCAAGGTAACACTGCAGTGACAAAGTGTTCCTATTACCACCTGCTGAGTGTTGTGAGCTGTGAAATTACCTACATGCCTTTTGTGTTCCTGTTGTAAACAAGCACAGCTCCAGGTATAAGCTCACCAGTCTGATACGCGTATATTCATTGTTTGGTGGCATTTAGTTGAATTTAGAAAACGACTTATTTCATATTGCCAACTGGGTTAATTACAACATTAGAAATAATAATTACGATTTGTATACCAAAGACAAACTGAGGACTGCCGTGCTTTATGGAATGTTCAAGTATTTCTCAAGGGATGACTAAAGCTCTTCAAGGACCCCACGTGTTGCATCTATTTTGTGAAGGCCTCTCCTCCCTTTTAATCTCTTTGGGAAAACTTAAATCCTTTTGTTGCTACAGGGCTGAGCAAATATGTACAATGCCCTTCATCACAGAAAAAAGTCAACACTAGTCATCCTGGAGGTAGGGGGTACACCATGAGGGGGTCTCCTGTGACCAGCCCACTGTGGGGATAGTACAATGTAAAATATTTTATCCAAATCAGTTATTTTGTAGTACCTGATAATTATGTTGGGGTTAAGAAAGTGTCCCCTGAGAGCTGTAATAACTTTCATTGAGATTAATGAGATGCCCTTAGGACCTGTGCTAAAGAAGGGACGACTAATAATGTGTTACTCACCTCTATCCTGTCCTCATCGATCAATGTTTGATCTACTGCCCCAGTGCAGTAACAGGATAAGCAATGGTATTATACAAAACCACAATCCCTAAACAATACTCACAAGAACTTGTGGAAGAAGAAAAGTTGGTTATTCAAGCCCCAATATTCACAAGCTGTGACACCAATTTTGGTATTGTTCAATTGTGCAAAAGTGGCGCACTTAACTTACCTGCACATCTCACCCTAATGGCATTAAGATTTTTAAATTATTGAACACATGTAAAACATTTACCCCTAGAGCACTATGTCACTGTGCACCCCTTCCCCTAAAGATGCCAAAACATATAGTTTGGTTTTGTTAGTGCAAGCACTTTTGTTGTAGTATGTCTGGGAAATGGTGGATCTCCTTAAAATAGAGGATATTGTAAATGAAGGAAAATGCTTTTAAATAATATAATAAAAGTTAAATCTTAAAGCAGAACTCAGGGCAACTTGAATATTAACCCTTGCAGTGGGGCAACCCGCACACTGCAAGGGTTAAGTGCTTGTTTTGTCTAGGACAGGGGTAGGCAACCTTGGCTCTCCAGCTGTGCTGAAACTACAAATCCCATCATGCTTCTGCCTCTTGGAGTCATGCCTGTGGCTCCCAGAGGCCCTGTGAGTCAATACGTTCAAGACAGTGTAAGGACGCCAAGGGACAGATCATCGCTGGAGCAGAGGAGAAGACAGGCTAGAGGGAGTGGTGTAGGAGTCAGCCCAGATTGCAGTTCCAAACGGAAATTCGGATGGGTCCAAAATCCAAATAACAAAGCAAATCATATTTCGGATCCGAAAAACTAAAGAAATAAAATTGCGAATGGATCTGAAACGAAACACATTTTTTTGTGAGGTTACATGTCTAAGGCTGTGTGAATATCGTGTCAATTTGGATATTGCTCGCAACATCCAGTCAGTGTAAGGTCGAACATAATGGCATAATGAACAATTGCCAACATGTTGGACAGGACAGTCATTTTACTATCCTGCATCTACACTGCATCTGAATATTACCTGATAGTGCAGGTCTAGCAGAACATCTTTACATACTGTTCTCAGTGAGAGATCGGCTTGTGTACAGTCAGCATAACTTATTCTGATGCTATGGTCAGAAACCTGAAAACCTGGGCAAATACAGCTTTACATACAATACAAAGAAGATTTGAGCAGTGCCTGTGACTACTGGCTATTGTATGTGTACTAAGGAACAATGATCTGTTTAGATAATTGCTTCTTTTTTTGCTTTGTGTTGAAAACGATCACAAATTGATGTCATGCAGAAAATGTCATTGGGGTTGATTTTCTAAAGACAAATAGACTGTTCACTTTTCAAGCAAATTTGAACTTTGCAAGTAAGTTTTCCCGTAGTTTAGTAAACGAGGTGAAGCTCTGCTGACTTCCATCATCCAATTATGTAGAAGCAAAAATACTGTTTTTTGTTTTATTTTTCATTGCACTTGATTGGGTATTCTTTACATTCACCAAGCTAAGGGGATAATTCCACTGCAAAGATAAACAGCCTATTTGCCTTTAGTAAATCAACTCCTCTGCATTCAGAAACCAATTCTGTAAAGTGCAGGCTCTGTGGTGTCTTTAGGCTCACCTCACCGTCATGTATGCAGTAGTACTGTCTCAAGTTTCAGTTGCAGAAAGTTGCCAGCATGCATAAAAATTATGTTTCGAGTGGCACTCCAACAAATTTTTTGTTCAATTTGTTTGGATTGAGGAAGAGTTAGAATCTTATACTGCTGTCTCTTGCATTAGGGAGGAATTCCTCTAATTTCTGTGTGGTCACAAGGACAGCTCTGAGCTTGATAGGGAGCTGGACATGGCTGGACAAGGCTGGAAAGCATCAAATGACAGTAGCTGCCATGTATTGTACTACATCTTCTATGAAATAAAGTGATAGAGTTCATTTTTTTTTAGAAAATAATGGTTGAACATCCTTTGACTTGCTGTAAGAGGTTTTGCTCTTGCACCAGGTGCTGCCTAAGGTGTGCACTTGAGAACAACATATATTTTAAACAGTCTTTTCAGTGTGTGGGGATTGTGTAGAAAAGCCAGAAGGAGGCATATGGAAGGAAGCAGATCAAGGTCCCTGTGGAAAGATACAAATGATGTGGGGAATGGACATTGTTCATTTTGATGCTTCCTTGTATGCAGCAAACCTGTAAACTCTATAAGACAGATTGTTAGTAAACTGGATATAGATGTTTTGTTATTCTATACATCCTGTACCACTTCTATTAAGATGGTCACATGTGATAATAAGAAAGCCCACAGTGCTTCAATGAGAAGCTGTATCATTATCAATAGTAAAATATGTCTTACCTGCTGCATATAAAGATGAAATCGAAGAAATTGTAAGTGACAGCAATGTTCATGTTTCCCATCTAGAACCTGTCACTTGCGCTAATAGTATTCTAGTTACTCCAATAAATAAAATGAAATAGACATCAATATGTCTTGTTGTTCGATATACTGAAAGATTCAACATTGCTATAGACAAATGTTTCTTTCTGTATGATAATGCCATGCCCAGAAGATCATCTGAACATGTTGCTGGTGTTATCTGGATGTCCACATTGTGTTGTATATGTCTTGGATCCCTTAATATAAACTGGAAGTGTATAGATGTGCATACCCAATAATTAGTGTGTAGAAAGGCATAAAACCACAACAAAGAATAAAACGATTTAGGCTTTTCCCATCAGAAATGTCAGTTTACAAGAGCATTGCATATACCGCATCAAACAAATGTATTTATTTCTGGTCCAGGCAATATTCAGAAGTTGCCCACAATATTTTAGAATACAATTCCTAATACTTCAACCCTCCCCAGCTGGCATTTTTCAATGGATGCCAATGCAAGGACATCTGAAAATGAATGGGTGGGAATGGCAGCGGTGATGATGTGCATGTGCTTGCCAGCACATTCGATAACGTCATCATAGACTTCATGTTGTTTGAAATTTTGTTTGGTTTTAACCTTCAATTTTGAAAAGAATGAACTTTCTCAAACAAAAGCCACATTCACTGTTAGAATTTAATTCAAGAGAATCATTCCATCCTTCGCTTTATGTGATGGACTATAATCTCATGTTTAGTTTACTCATTTGCATTGAGATTGTAGTCGATCAAAGAAGTGAGCTTGGAGCGGTGGCTACTTTACAACACACACAGGGACCATGGGGAACAAATGTAGCCACCCTCCTGAAGGAAGGACAGTGTCAGCACCAATCAGAGATGATTTGAGGATATGCAGTCGAGTGATACACAAATAAGATATATTTCTGTTTATAGTTAAAGGAGAACTATGGGGTCAGTGTTTTTCCCCATAGTTCTCCTTAGGGTAACGGGAGGACACAAACTAGCATCCTCCCGTTACCCTAAGCTCAGTATACCGCAAGCTATAGCTCGCGGTATACTGAGACGCCGCAGCCGGGGCGGATCCCGGCGTAGATGACGGGATCCGCCCAGCTGCGTGAGTGAAAGCTGGCTCTGCCTATCTAGAGGCAGAGCCAGCTGTACCCGCCCCCTCCCCCGTCCGTTCCGCCAGTCAGCGCTGGCAGATCGGAGCAGGGAGAGGGGAATCCAGCCCCTCCCCTGTCACCGCAGAGAGCCGTGACAGGATCGAGAGGCGAGCGAACCCAGTATGTGTTCGCTCACCTCCCGATCTACTGAGCCGACCTATGACAGTCTCATTGTCACAGGTCGGCTAGAACTAAGAGGTGAGTGAAAAGCACTCACCTCATAGTTCTCCTTTAAGGTACTTGAATCCATTTTTAATATTTAACTCCTGAGTTTGGTGTCATTTGAACATTCAATTTTACAATGAAAGGACGTTCCCAAAAAAAACACATTCACTTTTAGAATTTACTTTAATCCAAGAAAAAAAAATCCATCCTTCTCCTTCCATTTTTTTTTTCAGTAGAAATTGATCGTTGAACAGTCCGAAAAAATATTTTCTTGAAGAGAATTCTACTGACGTATGGGCAGCTACAAACATACTTCTCTATTTGTCAGGCAGACTACCTTGGTGATACATAAGTGTGTTTCTTTGCCCAGACTATTAGTCATTAATATGAAAAGGTATATGCAGGGAATAGTGATAACCTTCTCATTATCACATAACCCAGCAGTCTGTAATAATGGATGACTTCTTCACACCTACATACTCCTTTTGAGGTAAAAAGTCACTGACCAGGATGACTCTCTCATCATAGATAAAAATATTCATCAGATATAACTTTCAAAGATGAGTCATATAAGGACACACTTCCTTCATCTGAACATCAGATCAGTCACTTCACGTTTTCCTCTGATATTCTCTGAACAAAATGCAGTAACCGCCGTGTCAGCCACAGCTTCTCACTCTGTACTGAAGATGAACCAGGACAAGCACAGAGACACATCATTATGCCTGGTATAATATGCTATAATCTGCACCACAATGAAAGTCATTTGAACATGGCTTTAAAGTAGGGATTTTCAAGCATATAACACCTATTTGCTTTGTTTGCTTGCTATATGCTGCAGAAAATGTTCTGTATCGCTTTACATAATGATATAACTCTAAAGCATATCTAAATCCAGTCTTTAGTTTTGGATAGGGTGGTGAGAGGTTAGAACAGGGGTAGGCAACCTCGGCATGCCAGCTGTGGGGAAACTAAAAATTCTATAATTAATTTGTCTTAGGGAATTATGATTGTGGCTGTCTGAGTCTTTCAATGCATCATAGGACTTGTAGTTCCACAACAACTGGAGTGCCAAGGTTGCCTACCCCCTGAGATAGAACCCCTCATCACTCTATTGTTGTCTGTGTTTTTCTAAGGGACACTCACTCTCCCTGTTTTTCCTACTAGCCTTTGTCGCCTAGACTGAAAGTGAGGAAAAATCCAAAAGTTTGAGTTGTCACCAGAGCAGGTATAGAAGGGAAATCTTCCAATGGGGACATTGGACGCAAGTTGCTGACAACTGTCTAACAGGGGATTTGCCATTGAGTCAACAGTAAAGGAAAAA
>NW_017306969.1:26396-32661 GCF_000935625.1 Nanorana parkeri
TGTTCGGACGACCCGAAGTGCAGAAGGAGTTTGACTCATCCCATCCAACATCTGGATCAGCTGAGCCGAACCCCCGGCAGGCTACTCGCTGCTGTTCGGCCTATTCTGATAGATGCCGAACAGCAGTGATTGAATAGCCAAGCAGAATAGAAAAATAGCTTAAAAAAGTAGAAAAAAAATAGAAAACGATTGGACAGAGCTAGCAGTGAAAGCTAGCTCCGCCCAACTGTTTTCTATTGGCCTGGACCAGCTATCATTTCAATGAGAGCTTGTCGGAGCCGGCGGTGGTATCAAAGCCGGCTCTGCTGAGTTCTCATGGTACTGACAGATCAGCGTCCCCTGGTTACCAAGTAACCAGGGGACGCTGAACTGTCAGTACCATGAGAGCTCAGCAGAGTCGGCTTTGATATCGCCGCTGGCTCTGCTAAGCTCTCATCGTAATGACAGATCAGCGTCCTCTGGTTACCAGGTAACCAGGGACGCTAAACTGCCATTGCACTGGCAGAGCCGCCGAGATATCACGCGGCTCCCCCGGGTTCTCAGTGTAATGATAGATCAGCGTCCCTGGTTACGTGGTAACCAGAGAACACTGATCTGTCTCTGCAAGTGCCGGAGCCAGCCGTGGCCAGAGCCAGCCAGCTTCAGCTTTTACCTCGGCTCAGTGGAGCTGAAGCATATGCATTCGGCTCGACTGAGCCGCTCGGCCAACTTTGGGAGCTGTATGGGTTATAGTGAATAGCCCGTACAGCAGCCCTTCGGTTCTTGGGGCCGAAGCTAGCCGAAGCTATGGCTAGATCCTTCGGCAGCTTTGTGAATGGACCCCATAATGTACAGATATCTATGAAAAGGTTCTATTTAAAGTGACACTAAACTCAGGAGTTATATCTTCTAGTTATATCTACTAATTCAAGTACCCTAACTATTAAAAATACTGTACTTTTTGTATGCATCACTCGGCTGTAGATCCTCAAATCATCTCTGAATTGGTGGTGACACTGTCCTTCCTTCTGGAGGGTGGCTACTTTTGTTCCCCATGGTCCCTGTGTGTTGTAAAGTAGCCACCGATCCACGCTCACTCCTATAATAGACTATAACTTCAATACAAATTAGTAAACTAAACATGAGATTGTAGTCCATCACAGGAGTGAGTTTGGAGCGGTAGGTACTTTACAACACACAGTGACCATGGCAGGGATCTCAAGTCTCCCTGATGTTCAGGGAGTCTCCCTCTATTAGATAGCGGCTCCCTGATGTCCGCGAGAGAGGCATTTTCTCCCTGAAAGGTTTAGTAAACCTTTCCGGTAAGATATCAGTGGGTAAAGTTTCAGAATGAGGCTTCCCTCCTGGAGTAAGGTCATGTGATCTCTAGAGTAGCCTCAGAATGAGGCTTGGCTCTCAGACGGAAGAAGCTACTTGCTGCACAGAGAGGGCGGACATAGACTACTATTGGAGCAGGCACAGGCACTGCTGCAGGGTTGAGAGAGTGCTGTTAACCCTTTGTGGATAATATAGAATCAATTATATGTCCTGGTTGTCTAGTTATAGAGAATATTTATTTAATTTGCTGCCCATAGCAAATAGTCAACTGTGTATCAGGGACTTTACTCCTCAGCGTTTTTTTAAAAAGGTCTTGGGCTGTCTAATAAATTGTGACCTTTACACTGACAGATACTTGAATATCAATTCACAAATCTGATGTATATATAAATAAATATATATGATTATTATCATTATTATTTCTTTTATATTCTGACGGCGGCCGCTGTAAAAAAAATAAATAAATAAGAAAGGGCACCTCCCTGAAATGAGACGGGAACCTCCCTGAAATAAGGTTTTGCAGGTTGGGATGTCTGCCATGGGGAACAAAAGTAGCCACCCCCCAGAAGAAAGAATAGCGTCAACAGGAATCCAGAGATGATTTGAGGATCTACAGTCGAGTAATGCACAAATAAGAAACATTTTTTGTTAAAGTGTACCTTTACCCATATCTATAAAATAACAACAATCACACCCTTAGAAATGTTTAGGAATGACAATCTACAAACACATACTTCTAGATAATTGTAGGCTTTATTTCTTTTTTCTTCCCCAGTCTTCTGACAGTGGCCATGTTTACTAAGGGCAGATTACCAGCTCTCCTATTACTTCCTGGATTTCTGGCACATGTGACTAGACATGCGACTAGGACATGTGACCATGCACCTCATCTCAGGGGAGGAAAATGCCTTTCCCTGAGATCTCATGAGATTACAGATGAGATTTCCCACCAATGCTCTGCTAATGTAACCTTTCCTGGATGCAATGCTTTTGGCACTTACATCATCATAATTTCAATGACAAGGCAATCCCAGTGTGCATTGCTTTGGAAAACTGAAGTCATTTTGCCATTTTAAAGCAGCACGTGAATGCTCTGCAAGTGTAAGTATTTCAAAATCACAGCATTCTACACCTGAGATGTCTATGTTATTATTAATCATCATACACAGAGGGATGCATTGGTAGAATTTGATTTTTGAGTGTGAAGGTCCATTTAATAGTTAGGGTGCTTGACTGCATTTTTAAGATCTAACTCCTCAGTTTGCCGTCACTTTAACTACCAGAAGTGTTAGTCTGCACTAAAACCTTAATCGTATCTCTTAATTATCTTGTTTGCTATTTTGAAAAGCCAGTATAAAGGAAAAGTAAAGGTAAAATAATCTAAATAACATTTATCAAGGGAAGAGAAGCACAGCAAGTGCCGCTCTCAGGGGAATCTGCCGCTCCAGGCAAACGTCTTGTTTGCCTCGCGGCAGATACGCCCCTGGGTTTCACCAATCATTTTCAGCAAATAAATGCTTAATGGTCCACATAACAGGGGGTGTGGAAGTGGTGTGTCCATTGTATAAATACATTGAGTAGAATTTATCAAAACTGGAGCAGACAAAATCTGGAGCAGCTGTGCATGGCAACCAACCAGCTTCTCTCTTTCATTTTCAAATCTTAACTGACCAAACTGAAGAGAGAAGCTGATTGGTTGCCCTGGGCAACTGCTCCAATTTTGATAAATTTCCCTCAATGTGCTGGAAGGTGACCTTCTTTCTCATCTCAGAAATTTAGGAGGCATCCCTAGACAATGTTGTACAGATGCCCACACAGAAGATTCTGCAGGATGGCCATGATCACTAAGTGGCATATAATGCCTGGTTTATCTCGGTAGAATAGTATTCAACTAGATGCAAGCCATTTCTTCCTCTGAGATTGGACAACCAGAAGGTGTTTTCAGAGGCTGTGGAATGCCTATGTAATAATTGCATCATAAAAACTTTACAATTATCTTTCTGATAGCCATGCCTTACTCATTGTAATCCAGCAGTGAAATCATGTTGCTATGTACGCCCATGATTGACACTTCTATTAATGGGATTTAAAGCTGGATGTGTTTAGCTGTATTGTGTTCAGACCTCAAATGAATCTTTCCATGTGAACACATCCACACTTACGGGTCTATTCACTAAGCTGCCGAGGGCAGCCGAGTGAACAACCGACCCCAAGTGAAGTGGGGTACTTCAGGCTGGTACGGCTGATTTCAGCTGTACATCGGCTGAAATCAGCCGTACATCGGCTTGCTTCACATGGCTTCGGGTCGGCCGAACATGCTCAGCATGTTCGGCCGACCCGAAGTGCAGAAGGAGTTCGACTCAGCCGATCCAACATCTAGATCAGCTGAGCCGAACATCCGGCAGACTTCTCACTGCTGTTCACTCTATTCTTATAGATGCCGAACAGCAGTGAGTGAATAGCCTCAGAGGGACCGAGCAGAACAGAAAAATAGTTTTAAAAGTTTTTTAAAAAGTAAATAGCAAACGATTGTGCGGAGCTAGCAGTGACAGCTAGCTCCGCCCAATAGTTTCCTATTGTCCGGCGGCTCTGCTGCCGTCAAAAAAAGATCGTCCGAAGCTACGGCTAGAACCTTTGGCAGCTTTGTGAATAGACCCCTTAGAGCACCTCATGTAGAAAGTGTTGGAAAGGCATGAAGCGGTTCTGTGGTTCCATACTTTTCCTTTAAACATCTATAAAATGTTACTATCACCCCAGGCAATGAGATTTTAATGATGGTTTTAAGGTACTTGAAAATATATAAGATATATTAATATAATTAAATAGGATCTCAACTGCAAATATTTATTATGTTACACATATAATCCGAATTTCCGAATGAAAAAAAATAACGAATCCGAACGTATCCAAATCTTCCGATAACAAAATTCTGATGCATCAGATTTTTCTTTCGAATGTCATTCTAAATGAATTTATGTTGTTAAATCTTAAAATTAAAAAATAAATAAAAAGTGTGAGTTTCCAATTTTCAGTAATTTTAGATGCGTTAGATAATTACATATGAATTTTCGTTGCAGTAAAGTGACGTTAGAAATAAAGAAAGTGCCATTTTTCTTTTTAACTTTTGATAGTCCACAGAAACAATAAAAAAAGTGTGGGGTCCCCCCAATTCATACCAGAGGAATTTAGGGGGGATAGCAATGCCAAAAAAAACAGAAAATTTGTGGGGTCCTCCCTAAAATCCCTTACCAGACCCTTGATACGAGCAGCAGGGATTTTAGGAGGGACCCCAAGCATTTTTTTAGAATAAAAGGTCTGGTATGAATTGGGGGGGGGGGCACACTTTTTGTATTGTTTCTGTGGACTGTCAAAAGTTAAAAAGAAAAACGTCATTTTTTTTTCTAATGTTACTTTGCTGCAACACAAATTTGTTCATAATTGTTTAACCTATCCGAAATGAATGGAAATTTCGGATTAGTCAGTATCCAAATCCCAAAATGAATTGACTTTCGGATCCAAATCCTGAAATAACGAAAAATCCAAAATGAAACAAAACAAACTGATTTTTTTGCCAGCTTACATGTCTATTACACATTGTGTTCCTCCCTGCCAAGTTAACAAACAAAGCAAGATCACTCATCACTTGTATTGCTATTACTAGATTACTATTCATTTATGCAGCACCAGCTTGTTCACAGAGTTCGTAGAAGATATTCATATATGTCCCTGTCTATGCAGATCCAACCAGAGTGGAAGTCATCTATATGAGCAGTTGAACAATGATAAAATGGGTGACCTAATGAGGTCTGGTGACTAGATTTTGTATTCCAAGCCATCACGAGTGATATTGATTGTTCATAGAAGATGTTTCTGTCCAATGTGTGGGTTAATGTCAGATTGGATGACTGGTTAACATATGGTGCATGTGTGTGCTCTGTGCTATGCATTGCAGCTATATGTGTTCTCTGTTCTATGCATTAAGTACATGTGTGTTCTCTGTGATATGTGTTGTGTGCATGTGTTCTCTTTGCTATGCATTGTGTGCATGTGTGTGCTCTGTGCTATACATTGTGTACATGTGTGTGATCTGTAATATGCATTGTGTGTGTATGTGATCTCTGTTCTATGCATTGTGTACATGTGCGTGCTCTGTGCTATACATTCTGTGCATGTGCATGCTCTGTGCTTTGCATTGTGTGAATGTGTGTGCTTTGTGCTACTCATTGTGTGCATATGTGTGTTCTCTGCTATATATACTGGGGGGAATTTATCAAAACTGGAGCAGACAAAATCTGGAGCAGCTGTGCATGGCAACCAATTAGCTTCTCTGTCTCATTTTCAAATTTTTCCTCAGCAAACTGAAGAGAGATGCTGATTGGTTGTCATGGGCAACTGCTCCAGATTCTATGTGCTCCAGTTTTGATAAATTCCCCCTACTGTGTGTATGTGTGTGTCCTGTTCTGTGCATTGTGTGTATGTGTGTGTGCATGTGCTATGCATTGTGCGTCCTCTATGTTGTGTCTTTGTGTGTACGTTCTGGACATACTCTGGTGAATATAGTGTGTCCTCCCCCACTCCGGTTACTATAGAGTCATTGGACTCTAATAGGCACATATAAAGTGACATCAGCTTATCCTTACAGGCTTATACACGCCTGGATTGATACGTTAACATGCATTGCTGTGCACTCACATTTGTTGCATTGTGTTAATGAAAGACTCCATTTGAACTGACTTGTAAGGCAAATCGATGTTATAAAGTCCATGCAGTGAAAAATGCAGAAAACGGCATTACAACTCATCTGGTTGAAATAAGCCCCAAATAATACCAAAGGATTATGTCTGAACCCTTCTTCCCTTTCTCTCTTAGCACCCACTACACCAGAGTGCTGTACGAAGGTCCTTTGCCTTGTGGGTATGGCTTCTGCACAGGGTCTATATATATATAT
>NW_017306969.1:32954-35951 GCF_000935625.1 Nanorana parkeri
TGTATCTATATCTATATATATATATATATAGATATATCTATATATATATATATATATATATATATATCAGCAAAACGATTGCTTTTTATTTCACTACTATATTTGTTTTCCAATTCATTATAGTGTCATGCGTCTCTCTTTTACAATGAATGCCATACCTCCCAGCTGTCCCTCATTTGGAGGGACAGTTCCTGATCTGGAACTAAATCCCTCTGTCCTCCTTTCCTCCTCAATTATCCTTCTTTTTGGCCCAATATTCAGTTCTATAACAAATGTATTATTTAACTATCAAAAGTGTTTGAATGCACTAAACATGAATCTAGCCTTTTTAATGTTACATTTGGTATTTTAAAAAGCCACAATAAAGTAGTAGTAATAGAAAAAAAAATGAATTTTGGGTTAAACCAGTCATTTTTTTGTGCAATAATCCTCATGGTACACATTACTAGAGGTGTGACAGGGGTGTCCCCTTTGCATACGTGCGTCTGCTATAATGTGTCCCTCATTGCCATCTTGCAAAGTTGAAAGTTATGAGTAATGGTGTTCGCCAGGTTTATGGTGGCATTATTTATTGCTAAGATATCAGACTTAAAATTGGAAATGAAATCTTTATAGGTTGACAAGAATCTTTCTGCTATGCAAACACAATGTGCAAAAAATGTGTGTAGATATTTTCAGAGTAGCTCCACAAATGGATGAAACTGCCAAAATAAGTATTTCCCATGAAAAAGAGAACATCTAAGTAAAAACTTCATAAATATGCCCTTATGTTTTATTGGTTGAGCTGTGATGTAAATTGCTCTTGTGTATTCATGTTTGGCCATGTGTGAGAGATGTGGGTATCTCTGGCATACATCCCCCAGACGTAGAAGAAGAGGTATGGTAGGTATGTGTGGGCAGACCCCCTTCCTCCTGTGCAATAGATCAGCTGTTTCTCATTGTGCCCCAAACTCCCTAAGTCTGCAGACTGCAGACTTAAAGGGATACAATTCACCACCTTGTCTCTTCTTCCATCATCACAATGTGTGCTAAGGCTCTGCAAGCACCATGTGCATTTCTAAGGTGTCCCACTGGGCCTGGATGACAGCAATGATCTTGCAGGGAGATGGATGGACATGAGTAGGTGGGCATGACAAAGACAGAAGACAGAATGAACACAGGCCCCTGGTTTCCCCAGCTGAAGGCTTGTGTCCCAGCTGAAAGTGTGGGAGAGGGGTCTTACAGGTCAATAATAGCACTTAGAGCAGGAAGCAGATACACAACAATGCATTGCACAGACAAAGTGTGATATTGCCACCAATGCATATTCTGATCTCATACACATATCTACTGATTAGGCAACTTAAGCAAACAATTATTTTTGGATTTTTCTGTTTTACAGCAGCCATAACGGCAGCACTACAGACATGAAGGATTGCAGGTAGTTAAAGTACAAAAGACTTGAAGACTAATTGTTACAAATGACCTTTGAGATGAAATATTACTTCTGATAAATGGCTCAGTGGCAGTTCTTCTGGTTTATAGAGAGGTCAAAATCTGGAAGCAGTAAACAGGGCAAATGTAGCTTTTTGTAGCCTCTGCAGTCAACATAAAGATGCAGAAATAATTTATAACTGATAACTACAAATAGTGATGTAACAATCTAGTGATGTAATAGTGATGTAATAAATGACAAACCACTGGTATATCTAGCAGCAAACACTACAATATGATCAGTGGTTGCACAACGGTCTACTGTTTGCGAATCCCATCACAATTTGCTTAGGCAAGTTGGTTCCAATTGCAGGGCTGGTGATCTGGCATCTAGGAAGGCTGCTAAACGGAGACAGACCAAATTATCCAGAAGCAGAAGGTTTAATGCAAAGCAAATATAAGATAAAATATCAGGCTGGCATTATTGGGATAACTGCTGGTCCAATCAGAGATGTAGCAGGGCCATTGCAATGACCCATCAGTGTGTCCTCAGCAAAGCAGATAATACGCTGAACATAATAAAGTAATGTTAAAGCACCAGCCTGTGTAAAATAGATGTTTTAGTTATAGGTGGAGCTTGATCTAAGCCAACCTCTGGCTTCTCACACATCTTGGATGCCGTAACAGCAAGGGCTGCCTGTCATATTTCTAATCTGATTCCTGTATACCTGACGTTGCATGTGCCAGCTCCTCCTTTTGCATTCTGCATGCTATAAAATATATTAGGGGCTCGTGTGTTTCTTTCCACCATTACATGAGCCAGCTCCTCCTTTTGTATTCTTAATAAGGCATACGGCAGTAAATGGCCATATAGCATACGATACGGCCGCATTTCCTCTACCAGGAGTATCAGGTGCAGCGTAAAATCATAAATGTGTCTCCATCGTGCACCATACCGGCATCCCCCTTCTTGACACTTGATAAAAGGACACTGTGAGTTTCCAAAAACATTGCTATTTCTTTTGATTTGCTATATGAACGTCAATAAAGATGAATTCTCAAACAGAAGACATGCTGACAACACATTTTTCTTAAGGGTTCAGCGTACAGCTGCCACCACACTGCCTGTACAAACCAATAGCCGGCAATGGTTACATGCAATATATACAGGAATCTAGGTGTTATATGTGTACAGGGGTGCATGCGCCAAGGCACATATGGCCCTGTACACATGTAGCTGCTCGGATTTGTGGATATTTGCATATGTATGCATGCAGCTGCCTCTTGCCATTGGTTTGTACAGGATGACTGTTGGTGGCTATTCACTACACTTGTCATTGCCAGAAGAGAAAATATGACCATATTGTACATTGTACAATATAATGTACATTTTGTTTTCATAAGTCTGCTCTGTGGTCATTGTGAGGGCTTCCCACTCTCCCTGCTGGAGTTCCAGGGCTCATGCACACAGCAGTAAATGGCCATATAGCATAAGATACAGTTGTATTTTCTTTTCTGGAAATGACAAGTGCAGCAAACAGCCGCCATCAGTCAGCCAGGAGGCGGCTGCGCATATATATATAT